>NC_033800.1:81532385-81718714 GCF_001876935.1 Asparagus officinalis
AATGAAGCCTCGTTGTTGAAGAGTCTATAAACGTTACTTTTGATGAGACTAATGTTGGCTCTCAAGTTGCGTTGCCTAGGAAAGATGATGATGATGATATTGAGGGAGGATTAGACTTGTTGCAAATCAATGACACTCCATCTATAGAAGTTCAAAAGGATGTAGGTAGCACCAATGCTCAAGAACAAGTTGAACCACCTAAAGCTTGGAAATTCACATCAAACCATCTAAAGGAACAAATCATTGGGAGCCCTTCAAAAGGAGTTATAACTCGCTCAAAAGCCTTGAGTGAATGTGGTAATGTTGCATTTCTATCTCAACTAGAACCTAAAAAGATTAATAATGCTTTAAATGATGAGTTTTGGGTTTTGGCTATAAAAGGTTAATGATGCTTTAAATGATGAGTTTTGGGTTTTGGCTATGCATGAAGAATTAAACAATTTTCAAAGAAATGAAGTTTGGAAGTTAGTTCCTAGACCTAACAATGCTAGTGTTATTGGTACAAAATGGGTTTTTAGAAACAAACTTGATGAACATGGCATTGTAACTAGAAATAAAGCTCGTTTGGTTGCCCAAGGATACAATCAAGAGGAGGGCATAGACTATGATGAAACCTTTGCACCGGTTGCAAGGTTGGAATCTATTAGGATGTTTTTGGCATTTGCTAGTTTTAAAAATTTCAAACTATTTCAAATGGATGTCAAAAGTGCTTTCTTAAATGGTTTTATAGAAGAGGAAGTGTATGTTGAGCAACCCCCCGGTTTTATAGATCATGCTTTTCCTAATCATGTTTACCGGGTACAAAAAGCTTTATATGGGTTGAAACAAGCTCCTAGGGCTTGGTATGCTCGCCTCTCTAGTTTTCTTATTAAAAATGGTTTTTCAAAAGGAACAATTGATAACACACTTTTTGTGAGAAAAAGGAAAAATGATTTCATTTTAGTTCAAATATATGTGGATGACATCATTTTCGGTGCTACTAATGAATCCTTGTGCAAGGAATTTTCTAAAGTAATGCAGGATCACTTTGAGATGAGTATGATGGGAGAGCTTACATTCTTTCTCGGGCTCCAAGTCAAGCAAACTAAGGATGGGATCTTCATTTCACAAAGCAAGTATGCGAAGGAATTGGTGAAGAAATTCAAGTTGGAGAATTCTAAGCATGCGCCTACTCCCATGAGTACTAGTGTTAAGCTTGATGCGGATGAGAGTGGTGAAGATGTGGACCAAAAACTATACCGAGGTATGATAGGTAGTCTTCTTTATCTCACCGCTAGTAGACCCGACATCATGTTTAGTGTATGTGCATGTGCACGTTTTCAAGCTTCTCCAAAAGCATCTCATTTAATTGCGGTTAAAAGGATCATTAAGTATGTTAATGGAACTTTTAACCTTGGTTTGTTTTATCCAAAAAGCACCACTTTTGATTTATATGGTTTTTGTGATGCCGACTTTGCCGGATGTAAGGTAGATCGCAAGAGTACTAGTGGAACATGCCAATTCTTAGGAAATTCCCTTGTTTCTTGGGCTTCCAAGAAACAAAATTGTGTTGCATTGTCCACTACGGAAGCGGAATACATTGCCGCCGGCTTATGTTGTGCTCAAGTTTTATGGATGAAACAAAGTTTAGTTGACTATGATTTGAATTTTCAAAATATTAAAATCTTTTGTGATAACACAAGTGCTATAAATATTTCCAAAAATTCGGTTTTGCATTCTAGAACTAAACATATTGATGTACGCCATCATTTCTTACGCGATCATGTAGAGCGACAAGATGTATCCCTAGTATTTGTTGACACCAAATCTCAACTAGCGGATATATTTACTAAGCCTCTTGGAGAGGATGATTTTTGTCGCATAAGAAATGGTTTGGGCTTATGCACTATGTGAAAGTTCTACATTGCTTGCTTGTTTAGTTGCATCTTGCATTTTGCATTTCTTTCCCCATTTTTGATGGTGACAAAGGGGGAGAGAAATCTCCTCATTTGTTGCATATATTTAGGGGGAGCTCATAGATAGGGGGAGCACCTATCTATAAGCTATTTTATTTTTGCTCTTATATAATGGTTGGTTGTCATCATCAAAAAGGGGGAGATTGTTAGCCCTTATGTTTTGATGATGTTCTTACAACCACCATTATCGGTACTAATGGCTTATTGAGTATAAATGTAGTAAATTCATTTGTCAAGCTCGTTAGTGCCATTAATGGAGGATGGATGGAATATATGCTACAACGAAGATATCCAAAGGAGGAGGAGGCCAAGAGATGAAGCAACGTTATTTCAAGAACGACAGCTTGCCATGTTTTAAATCGTGTTTTGATTAGACCAAGGCTTAAGAAAACCCCTTATGAACTTTATCATGGAAAAACTCCTTTCATTGGTTATTTTCGTGTTTTTGGTTGCAAATGTTTTATCTTAAATACAAAAGATCACCATGATAAATTTGATTCCAAAATTGATGTTGGTATTTTCTTGGGTTATGCACCTCGAAGTAAGGCTTATAGGGTCTTCAATAAACGAAGCCTCGTTGTTGAAGAGTCTATAAACGTTACTTTTGATGAGACTAATGTTGGCTCTCAAGTTGTGTTGCCTAGGAAAGATGATGATGATGATATTGAGGGAGGATTGGACTTGTTGCAAATCAATGACACTCCCTCTATAGAAGTTCAAAAGGATGTGGATAGCACAAACGCTCAAGATCAAGTTGAACCACCTAAAGCTTGGAAATTCACATCAAATCATCTAAAGGAACAAATCATTGGGAGCCCTTCAAAAGGAGTTATAACTCGCTCAAAAGCCTTGAGTGAATGTGGTAATGTTGCATTTCTATCTCAACTAGAACCTAAAAAGGTTAATGATGCTTTAAATGATGAGTTTTGGGTTTTGGCTATGCATGAAGAATTAAACAATTTTCAAAGAAATGAAGTTTGGAAGTTAGTTCCTAGACCTAACAATGCTAGTGTTATTGGTACAAAATGGGTTTTTAGAAACAAACTTGATGAACATGGCATTATAACTAGAAATAAAGCTCGTTTGGTTGCCCAAGGATACAATCAAGAGGAGGGCATAGACTATGATGAAACATTTGCACCGGTTGCAAGGTTGGAATCTATTAGGATGTTTTTGGCATTTGCTAGCTTTAAAATTCAAACTATTTCAAATGGATGTCAAAAGTGCTTTCTTAAATGGTTTTATAGAAGAGGAAGTGTATGTTGAGCAACCCCCCGGTTTTATAGATCATGCTTTTCCTAATCATGTTTACCGGGTACAAAAAGCTTTATATGGGTTGAAACAAGCTCCTAGGGCTTGGTATGCTCGCCTCTCTAGTTTTCTTATTAAAAATGGTTTTTCAAAAGGAACAATTGATAACACACTTTTTGTGAGAAAAAGGAAAAATGATTTCATTTTAGTTCAAATATATGTGGATGACATCATTTTCGGTGCGACAAATGAATCCTTGTGCAAGGAATTTTCTAAAGTAATGCAGGATCACTTTGAGATGAGTATGATGGGAGAGCTTACATTCTTTCTCGGGCTCCAAGTCAAGCAAACTAAGGATGGGATCTTCATTTCACAAAGCAAGTATGCGAAGGAATTGGTGAAGAAATTCAAGTTGGAGAATTCTAAGCATGCGCCTACTCCCATGAGTACTAGTGTTAAGCTTGATGCGGATGAGAGTGGTGAAGATGTGGACCAAAAACTATACCGAGGTATGATAGGTAGTCTTCTTTATCTTACCGCTAGTAGGCCCGATATTATGTTTAGTGTGTGTGCATGTGCACGTTTTCAAGCATCTCCAAAAGCATCTCATTTAATTGCGGTTAAAAGAATCATTAAGTATGTTAATGGAACTTTTAACCTTGGTTTATTTTATCCAAGAAGCACTTCTTTTGATTTATATGGTTTTTGTGATGCCGACTTTGCCGGATGTAAGGTAGATCGCAAGAGTACTAGTGGAACATGCCAATTCTTAGGAAATTCCCTTGTTTCTTGGGCTTCCAAGAAACAAAATTGTGTTGCATTGTCCACTACGGAAGCGGAATATATTGCCGCCGGCTTATGTTGTGTTCAAGTTTTATGGATGAAACAAAGTTTAGTTGACTATGATTTGAATTTTCAAAATATTAAAATCTTTTGTGATAACACAAGTGCTATAAATATTTCCAAAAATTCGGTTTTGCATTCTAGAACTAAACATATTGATGTACGCCATCATTTCTTACGCGATCATGTAGAGCGACAAGATGTATCCCTAGTGTTTGTTGACACAAAATCTCAACTAGCGGATATATTTACTAAGCCTCTTGGAGAGGATGATTTTTGTCGCATAAGAAATGATTTGGGCTTATGCACTATGTGAAAGTTCTACATTGTTTGCTTGTTTAGTTGCATCTTGCATTTTGCATTTCTTTCCCCATTTTTGATGGTGACAAAGGGGGAGAGAAATCTCCTCATTTGTTGCATATATTTAGGGGGAGCTCATAGATAGGGGGAGCACCTATCTATAAGCTATTTTACTTTTACTCTTATATAATGGTTGGTTGTCATCATCAAAAATGGGGAGATTGTTAGTCCTTATGTTTTGATGATGTTCTTACAACCACCATTATCGGTACTAATGGCTTATTGAGTGTAAATGTAGTAAGTTCATTTATCAAGCTCGTTAGTGCCATTAACGGAGGATGGATGGAATATACGCTACAACGAAGATATCCAAAGGAGGTGGAGGCCAAGAGATGAAGCAACGTTATTTCAAGAACGACAAATTCGACTAAAAGCTTCATCCGATTCAAGCTATATCAAAGCTCAAGTATTGCTCTCTATATGAGGATATTAGCTTTCTTTTGTTTCTCTCTCTAGTGCTAGAATGTAGGCAAAGAGTTACTGATTTTACTTGAAGCTATTGGGAATCACACACACAATTTCATACTTAGGTTTTTAAGCGTTTTTCACAAAATACTATTTTTCATAAGTATGAGGACCTATCTGCAAAATTCCTTTTCTAAACAGTTTGTTTTTAGTATTAAAAACATTTTACAAAGTTTCAGATTTTTCAGAGGTCAAATATTTAAAGTTGGTTAAAACCTGTTTTTCTGCAAAATGTCAAAAAGCGGTCGACCGGTCCGGTCGACCGCTCCCATCGCCTTTCCTTACTATTTTCCAGAGAGGTCGTCGGTCGACCGGTACGGTCGACCGAAACCTCGACTTTCAAATCGGTCGACCGCGCCGGTCGACCGAAGATGTTTCTGTTTGTTTTCAAAGTTTTCGAAGCAGATCGCGGTCGACCGAATTTTTCGGTCGGTCGACCGACGTGATTTTTCGGTCGACCGAAGGTTATCTCGGACGACCGAAATTTTCTTTGGTCAGCCGCGACTTTTTTAAACGGTCGGTTTTTGCCTCGTTCACTGTGCTTTCACTTATTAGTGTTTGGCACAATCTGGGCTGAGAGTCTGAAAAGTAGATTATCTTCCTAAATAGGAAGATTGGGTTTTTGTTTTTAATTGGTTTAAACTCTTTTATAAAAACCCCCCAGACTGCTTCTTCTTCCTTAGCCCTAACGTTTCAAAAACCAGAGAGAGTTTTCTGTTTCCTGAGAAAAATTTTCAAATCCTGCTTTTCTCTCTGTTTTAAGTGTGATTCACTTCCCAGCTTCAGTAAACCAACTCTTTGCTATAGGGGCTGTGTAAAGAGAGGTTCTTGCATCATTTCTTCTGCTGTGAGGGTGAGATCTTGTGTAAGATCTACTGTGAGGGTGTGATCTATTGAGATCAAACTGTGTAGCGAGAGAGATCTGTGGAGATCGCTGTGTAGACGAAGTTCCGGATTCCAAACCGGGTGTGTAGTGGATTTCTCCTTGAGAGTGGGGAGCGGGGACGTAGGCCAGAGGGCCGAACCTCGTTAACACATCGCGCGTCAAGAATAACGAACTCCTAACTCTATTTCTCTTACTTTAATTGCTTTACTGTTTTGTGGTTTGCTTGTGCTGAATTTTTATTGCATATTAGAGCCTCTTGACCCTAATCACCCCCCTCTAGGGTCCAACAATTAGGACGCCGTGAGATGGATTTTGAGGTACATTCGAGGTACGCTCAATGTTGGTTTGGTTTATGAGCGGGACACTACATGCGGGCAGTTATGTATTGGCTATGTTGATTCGAATTATACCGGGGATTTGGATAAGTGCCGGTCTACGACAGGGTATGTGTTCACTTTGACCCGTGCGTCGGTGTGTTGAAGATGTACCTTACAGTCGATGGTGGCTTTGTCTACGACGGAGGCAGAGTATATGGTAGTTACAGAGGCTGTGAATGAGGCTATTTGGCTTCGAGGACTTTTGGAGGAACTTGGTATATCGCAACGGTCCGTCACTATTAATTGTGATGGCATGAGTGCTATCTATTTGGCGAAGAATCAGGTTTTTCATGCGCGGACGAAGCATATTAACGTTCGTTATCACTTTGTTCGCGATGTTCTTGAAGATAGAGATGTGGAGATTGTGAAGGTCCACACGAAGAATAATCCGGTGGATATGCTCACTAAGGTGGTTCCGAACAACAAATTTAATCATTGTCGAAATTTGTTGCACATTAGTAATTGTTGAGGCTGTTAGCGGCCATTTGGGTGAACTACGTAAGGCTTGATTCCTTGGGTAAGAGGATACGTAGACAGTCATTTATGATGCAGCCGATTTTAAGAGTAGATACCGACATTTGGTTGCTTCGGTGTCGGCTCAGTTTTGAGAAAACTTCACCGAGGTGGAGAATTGTGAACGTAGGGGGAGGCAGCCACAGCCGTGAATTGGAGCCAGCGGAAACCACGCCAAGGGCCCACGCCGATTGGATCTCATACCAAATATATAATTAATATTAATTGATATATACTTATATATAATATATTAATATACTATATTATATATATACTATATATATATTATATATAGTATATATAATATAGTATATATATATACTTTTATGTATTTACAGGGCCGCGCTGCAAGGCATAGGCCACTAGCATATGGCCTAGGGCCCATTTTATTGGGGCCTCAAAAATTATACTCTCTCTCTCTCTCTCTCTCTCTGTTATATATATATATATATATATAGTATACTATATAGTTATAGTATATTCCTTGGTGATATGCTAGAAAAATTAATTTAATTTTTTGTATAGATGTAGGAAAGATTAAGGAATTGACTTTGGCGATGATTTTCAAAAAGAAAATATTTGCATCTTGAATTTTAAAACATGACATAGATTAATCTGATAATTAATGGTTTAGATTTATTGTTTCAGGAACTGAAAGTTTTTTTAAAAGAAATAAAATCTGAATTAAAAACAGCATTTGGATACTACCTTTTATAAAAAAATTTAGAATTTCGTTTTCCATGCATGGATAGCTTTATGATATGACTACAAGTACCTGTTAGTATAGCTCCGCAGGAAAAAGTTTTTCAAAATTAAATTATAAAATCTTATTTGACGCTCAACAAATGTTCTCGAGAAAGATTAATAATTTGGTAAATTTTATCAATTGAAACGTATTTTATTAGTCAAAAGCGTTGATATAAAATTTTTCTTAGGTAACTTTGATCTCAAAAAGCCTATAAAATTAAATTTATATAAATCCTATTTTTTTAAAACTATATTTATTTATTTTTTAAAAATTTAGGACTTAATATTTTTCTCTGGCCGTTAGAGCCTCAAAAATGCTGAGCGACCTGTTTATATATATATATATTTATATTATACTTATATATATATATTTATATAATATATATATTAGAGAGAGGAAGAGATGAGAAGAGAGATGGAAACTTGGTACCAAGTTGCTCTAACTTGGTAGTTAATGTGCATAATTCTTGTCCACTATCTTACATTGGAGTTGGTTGAAGGGGATTGTGGCTTCTATCTTCGAGGGTGTGGTTCAGACAAGATTTAAGGTCACATCAACTACAAGTTGCTTGTAAGCAACCTATGGTACAAGGCTTACTATTTCTTCTGGCATATATTATGAGAGAGATGAGAAATTGGTACAAGTTGTCTCCTATATATTATATATAATATATATATTAATACTCATTATATATATATATACTTATACTACTATATATATATATATATATATATACTATATATATATATTATATATATATCATATATAATATATTAATATATATATATATATACTATATATGATATATAAGTATAATACTATATAGATATATATATACTATATATCTGTTTTGCTATTTTGTTAGTGTGCAAGTCGGTTTGCGTGCCCTGCGTGAGAAAAATAGCAATTGCCGAATGCGGGAAAAGGCAATGGAAACAGCGGATTATTTCGATTGGCAGCGTGCAAGTCCGAACGGTGGTGCAGGAGCTTTGTTAATTTCGGCGGCTGAGGGCATTAGGTTTGGTGCATGAGGATTTCTTGTGCAGCTTTTGTTTTGCTGTTTTGAGAGAGATATTTGTGTGAGGGATTTGAGAGATTGTTTGAGGGTTTATATTGAGTGATTGTAAACCCTAGTTGTATTCTCTCCCTCTAGTAGTAGATCTCCCCCCTCCTTGCCTCGTGGATGTAGGCTATTTGCCGAACCACATAAAATTGGTTGTCTCGCTATTTGTATGATTTGTAATAGCTTTTAGGTTCCCTCGACAGGTCAGTCCTAGAACTGATGAGAGAAAGAGCTGATATCTCACTTGGTTGAGATATTTTGCTTAAGGTTCTTGTTTCCTTGGTGAAATAGGATTTCCTATTGCGACCTGACTCTTGTTGTGATGCCGAAGTGCTGCCAAAATTTTCGCTGCGCGCAACACCTCTTAATGGTTACCCTGTAGTTCATGCTAACGGTGATCTATACTAACCATTGTCTTGAGGAATTCCTTAAAATATTGTGCGACATCTTTACTTTTGTCTTTCTCACCATCTGTTGTGTGCTCTGTTTCTTGTATGACTATTGAGCTGCTTTCTCCGTCGAGCGACTTGAGTCCACCTCCGTGACCTCAATCATTGATATTGATGATCATATATTATATGCTGTAACATGTTGTAATCTTGATATCATCTTTACTTTATTACATTTTATTTGTAGAGACTGCCATGTATAAATGAATCCGAGAGTGGTCTGGCTAAGTTAGTCTCAGGTTAAAGAATGATCCCTTAAACACATGCACTTTAAATTCTAAATTGTTGCATGATTAGACTGTATCGAGTTACTTTTACGCCTCGTTTGGTACGCGGGAATGAGTAGGAATGGAATGTAATTTCAACTCTTTATTCATGCGTACCAAACACGATGTAGTTTTAGACGCTAGAATTGTTATTCTCACTTTATATGAGAATTGTCATTTCCAACCATTTAACAATGAATTGATGTTTTCACTTAAGTGGGAATAAAATAATCAAATAATTTATGATTATATCCTCCTTAAAAGATACGAATAAATATGAATTCTCAAATGAAAAATTATTTCTATAGAAATAATATCATTAGTTGCTCGTACAAATATACAAATAGATGTAAAATATTAAAACACTATTATTTGTTCGACTTTGCCCTAGTTCCACCGTGTCTGCAGTAGAAAAAAAATCTCGTCTTCGACTCGACGCGACTCGGTTAGGTAACCATTATTTCTTTTTAAAATATGTATGTGTGGATAATCTTTACCTAATCTTGACAGCAACTTTTTATCTTTTGGCGACTCAATTGCGTAATCTGTTGGCAATTAGGTTAGTAAATATTTTATCTTAGGATGTATGATTTGAAGTTCCATTGAAGCATATATGCCTAATCTTTTCAGTAATTTTTTCAAGCACTCACAACAAGAAATAATGTACTTAATTGATGAGATTGAAACTTTATGTTTTACTTAGAGGTTAACATGTTTTCTATTTCTTTAAACTTTTTAGGTTAGCATGTTTTCTATTCCTAATCAATTTTTTGAAAGTTAAAAGTGCATTTGAAATTTCATAGAAATTTTATATACAGACTAAAAGTTAACATGTTTTTCCAAATCCTTCAAATTTTAGTGTTTTCTTCCTTCCGATCTCTCTCTTCATGCATGCACATGGAATTCAATCATAAATCATGTAGCATGCATGCATATGAAATTCAGTCTATTGTATACGCTTGTGCACAGTGATGCTAGTAGCATTACCTGCTCGTACAAGTAATTAACATGTAGCATTAAAAGTTAGAAATATGGAATTATAATTATTTATAATCAAAAATAATTTCTATAAAAATTATTTTTCAATTAGTAAGCTAAAAGTTCGAAATTGTTGCTGAGACGGTGTACTAAAATATAACTATCAACTGAAAAACTATTTCTATAAGAAAAAAATATCATTTCTATAAAACTTATTTTTTTAAAATGAATTATTTAGTCATTTTTAAAATATTTTTATGTTTTGAAAACTCTATGTTTTTATAAGGGCATTATTAAAAAACTAAATTTTATTCTCACTTGTGAACAAATGATACCAAACATGGGAATGAGAATAAGATTATCATTATCGTTTCATTCTCTAAACGCGTCCAAACATAAGAATGAGAATGTGCATTCCATTCCCACATTTCATTCCTACCTTCTTTCCATTCTCACTTGACTCCATTAGGCCCCGTTTGGTACGCGGGAATGAGATGGAATGAAATCTCACTTCTCATTCTCTCATACCAAACAAAACTTGTTTTTAGATATTGGAATGACCATTCCCATGGAATGGTCATTCCCACTTTTGTAGAAATGGACATTCCAAGTGAGAAGATAGGGAATGATCATTCAAGGAGAGAATCAAATTAGTTAGTTTTTTTTTCAATTATACCACTATTAATAATAAGAATCAATTTAAAAAGCATGGCTTTTGACTACGTATTCTCATTTTCTCTCAGCTACTAATTATATCCGAACAATAGGAATTTTTTGTGGGGTAGGGATTAAAATTAGTGGTACATATTTTAGTAGCATATTAAAACTAATGGTACATATTTCATTAGCCTATTATATCACAATTGCTCAACATAGGAGCAACATAATTTAATATAAAAACAGATATAACTGAAACTATATATTATTTGCCGATTGAAATTCTTTCATGTCAATATTTTTTTTGGTCAATCAAATTTTTTTGTTTAGTCACCAATGTTTAAAGTCTGTTATTTTCACCAGCATATTATATTCTTTTTGAACTTTTGCTATTGTTTTCCCACCATAAAAAACTATATGTACCATTGCGTACATGTTTGATTGTGGTCCATGCACAACAATAAATCTAACTTTTGATTGAAAAATATTTGACCCAATATTTATGAAAAGATGAAACTCTCGCTAAAAAATTGGCCAAAATATTAAAATTATCATAACCATATCATGCCTATACTATATATAGAGGTATAAGGGCATTATTATAACACATACCTAGATTAATATAACATATACACAAATAGTGAGAATTGTTTAAAAAATATAAACAAAACATACACATGATCGATAACATGCACATTAGTATAACATATACCTAGATTAATATAACATATACATAAATAAATTTATTTAGTTATTATCATTACTGTTTATTTTTATCTTATTAAAAATCTATGTTGTTATAAGGGCATTATTAGAAAATGAGATTCCATTCTCACTGATGAACTAGTGATACCAAACATGAGAATAAGAATTAGATTTTTATTCTAGCTTCATTCTACAAACGCACCCAAACAGGAGAATGAGAATGACCATTCAATTCCCACATACATTCCATTCCATTCCTTCTTCCATTCCATTCTCACTTGACTTCATTTCCACGTACCAAACGAGGCATTAATTCCCACGTACCAAACGAGGCGTTAGTATCATTTCTTTTACTGATGATGCATCGATTCTTTACATATTAGTCCCTAAAATTTTCAATGATTCCATATTAGTCTCTCAAATCTTTGAAATCACTCGTAAGTCCCACAAATCTAAGTGGCCTTGCAATTTAGCCCTAAATTACCTATATAGCACTTATGTTTTCATGAACACATAGCAATTGAGGTTTTTTGAGAAACATATAAGCCGAGGGGTATCTTGATGATTGTGTGACTAATTTACAACCCCGGAGCCACATACCTTGATTACTTTAAGGGGTTCACGATCCAAGCATCTTAGTGTTAATCATAAGCGTATCACATACCTTAATCACCTTAAGGTTCTCACAATCCAACGAGCCATGTGAGTTTATTTGCGTGTGCGGGCTGCTCAATTGGTTCTATATTCTAACCTTTCAAGTAATGCATTTGTTATAGCATCCAAGTCTCCACTTTTTCCAAGATGGTTTATCAATGAATTGTAAGTGATAACATCAGGTTTTACAGTTGCTTTGTCAGTTAGACCAACTGTGTCTTTTTTATTTGTTCATATTGTTGGGCAAAATCCCTTATTGTTGTTGAAAACCATGTCGAGGAACCAAACCAAACGCCGATCAAAGAGGGCCAAAACCAACCAAAAATCAATGCACAAACAAAACACCAATTTTAACGTGGTTCAGCAATTGCCTACGTCCACGGGGTAAGAAGGGGATGAAGTTTTCACTAATAGAGAAGAAGAGTACAACTTGAGATTACAAATCACTCGAATGAACAAACTAATCTCAGAAGAGTACAACTTGAGATTACAAATCACTCGAATGAACAAACTAATCTCACCAACAAAGCTCTTAATCTCTCCAAATAAACCCTAATCAAATAGCTCAGAAAATATCTCTTTTCTGTGCTCCAAATATCCCAAATTCTTGCCTTAAGAAATCCTAGAATGTGTATTGGTATTTATACAAACATCAAAACCAAATAAGAACAGGAAACACAAGTTTGGGCATGACCCGTTACGCGATCGACCGCGACCAACGACAGAACCTGGAAAACTCCTACAGGGTCTGGCGGTCGATCGCGACGGTCGACCGCGACAAATGACAGAGCCCAAAAATGTCCTACAGGGTCTCGCGGTCGACCACGACGGTCGACCGCGCCAAATCCAGACTCCTCCCAGAGTCTGTGCACGTTCGCGATCGACCGACCTTGCGCCGCGGTCGACCGCGCAGCTTCCAAACAGTTCCTGCACTTTCAAAACCTGTTCTTTACCAAAAGTTCATCGCGGTTTCTTCAATTCTCCACCTCGGCGAAGTTTTTTCCAAAAAACTGAGCCGACACCAACCAAATTAAATACCTCACTTGTTGCGTCTAGTACACCATGGCAACGGACTCATGACAACGGACTCCATCCACAACAAATTAAGACCCAAACGGGAGTGCGAACACTCACCCAAACGTCGATATCTACTCCCCAAATCGGCCGCATCATAAAGACTGCCTACGTATCCTCTTGTCCAATGAATCAAGCATTCACGTAGTTCACCCAAACGGCCTCCAAAGGCCCTCAAACAAATAGAAAAGCATGTAACTCTTCCCTAAGATCGCCAACGGATCTGCAACTGATAGCGGCCCCAAACTGATACAAATCAAACACCTCCATCTGAGGTGAACCAATGGTCGTATCCAAAACATGTCCACTAGCTGCAATCGAAACCAAAGTCAATCCATCATCTGCATCCGAAATCAAATAATCTCCAACCTGTGCCACCTCAGCTGGAATCCCAAATAACGCAGTATGATATGGAGTATGTGGAATAAGATCCACCCAACGTGAAGTAGCATCACCCTCCACCTGCTGTGATATCCAAATGACCTGATCAACACTCTCCACCTGCTGAGAGTCAAAAGTGATATTCCTTCTCAGAACAAAATCAGAAGCTCCCAAACGATAATCAAATGAGCATCCGAATCCCAAACGTACAATCGGATCAAATCTTACATCCTTGATGTGACTAAATACTAGGTAACCAAATATCCGACGCCAACTAAAATCTGAAGCAGCTCCACTAGATCTAATAACTCCTAATGCAGCAGTTGGCGACCTATGACTAAGATGACCTAAATATGTCGAAACTCCAGAACCAGAACTAATGCTCGATAACCAACGTCGATCCTCCTCCAGAAAAGAACGACCCATCAAAACTGTCATCTCATCTCGTCGCGCCAAAGTCTCCACATTAATGAAGTGTTTCAAGTTGCCATGAGCTCGGCACAAATGCAAGAAAGGACCCCTACCAAAGCTAGAACAACGAGGTACCTTTCTGCCAATACACTTCTTCCAATTGTTGTTGACTTCTAGGACTTTACACCAACGGGAATTGATCGCGACCCAATAATGCCTAGAACAATCACCAACTGCGAAAACTACAAAACGATTACCTCCCAATGATGCCTCCTTGGAAGGCCCCCAAATGCCTGACTGAACACCTCCTAAAAGACCCCTCGCTCGATGGATAGAAGTGCCAAACTCCACCACGGTCTTGCTCATCCCAATGTGCTCAAAGGACTTCCATCTGCAGGTCAAAGCACTCCTCAACAACCTATGCACGGTATCACTAATCAAATACCCTAGCACCAAACTACGCCATAATCTAGCCAAATCCAATGAAGTCGTTAGAGCTCTATCAATCACCGTGCTCCCAAGCAAATAGTATAAGTTACTCTTTTTGACGCCCTTCATCACAATCATGGACCCAAATGTAACCTTCAAACGTGCATCTGCCAAGGTTACCCTATAGCCTGCTGCCTCCAAAGCTCCAAGTGAAATGATGTTCTTCTTTAACTGAGGAATGAACCTCACTCCAACCAACTCCCGAATCACTCCGTCACTCATCCTAATCCGAATGGTGCCAATACCACCAATAGGGCATTCATGATCATTATCCATGAGTACGAAATCCCCTCTTTCCAACTCGTGAAAGATAGAGAGTCAATCCCTCCTAGGGTAAATATGGTATGTAGCACCTGAGTCCAACATCCACTCTGTAGAGTAGGAAACACATACTGACGGCAGTACATATAATGAGTATCCCGAAGAATCCGAATCTGAATCGTTGCCACTAGCCTTGACAACATTCACCTCTGAAGCCTGAATAGCTTTTCCCTTATTCTTCCCGGCTTGATCATTCAACTTTGGGCATTCAGCTTTCTAATGTCCATTTTCTTTACAAAAAGCACACTGATTCCTACGAATTCTAAGATGTGCCCCTCTAGACTGTGACCTTCCACCTTGGTTTGGACCCTTTGCTCTTGCAACCAATGACCCCGCTACCGGCTCAATAGAAATCTCATTGTCCTTCTTCCTAAGTTGGTAATTCACTAATACAGCGGTGACCTCACTATATGAAAGAGATGCATTCCCATTAATAAGAGTAAGAACAAACGTCTCATATTCCTCGTCGGGCAAGGAACTCAACAATAGCAACGCCTTGTCCTCATCTTTAACAATGACATCTACATTCGTTAAATCTGCAAGAAGCTTCGTGTAGTGGTTCATGTGATCACTAATGGATGTCTCCTTCTTCAATTGGAAATGATAAAGCCACCTCTTCAAATGCAAGCGGTTTTCAACGCTCTTCGTCAAGTACTTGCTCTCTAGGACTTCCCAAATCTTCTTAGCTGAAGTCTCATTCATCACATCATATTTTAGATCTTGAGTGAGACAATGCCTAATCACACCACACACTGTCTGATTCATCTTTTTCCAAACCTTCTCATCAATGTCGTCCGGTTTCCCGTCCAACTCCAACGTATCTTTCAAGTTCGCGCATTGAGCGCATCCAAGACTTCACGTCGCCAAAGTCCAAAATTGTTAGTGCCATTGAACTTCTCCACATCAATCTTCATCGAGTGGATACTCAAACTTTAGATAGTCTTCACACCTAAAGAACCACCCTCAACTCCCTCTTTCTCGGCCATAATCCTCAACACACCAACAACCAGTGCAGAAATAAACGAAGAATAGATCCAAAACTGAGAAAAAAAAGAAGCTTTACCAAAAAGATCCCACCTTTCTCACCAACTGAAATCCTAGACGAGCTTCCCAAATCGATCTACTCCTCCAAATTGCCCAAGCGTACGAGCTCTGATACTAATTGTTGGGCAAAATCCCTTATTGTTGTTAAAAACCGTGTCGATGAACCAAACCAAACGCCAATCAAAGAGGGCCAACACCAACCAAAAATCAATGCACAAACAAAACACCAATTTTAACGTGGTTCGGTAATTGCCTACGTCCACGGGGCAAGAAGAGGATGGGGTTTTCACTAATAGAGAAGAAGAGTACAACTTGAGATTACAGATCACTCAAAAGAACAAACTAATCTCACCAACAAAACTCTTAATCTCTTCAAATAAACCCTAATCAAATAGCTCAGAAAATATCTTTTTTCTGTGCTCCAAATATCCCAAACTCTTGCCTTAAGAAACCCTAGAATGTGTATTGGTATTTATACAAACACCAAAACCAAATAAGAACATGAAACACAAGTTTGGGCCTGACCCGTTACGCGGTCGACCACCACGGACAGAACCTGGAAAACTCCTACAAGGTCTGGCGGTCGATCACGACAAACAACAGAGCCCAAAAATGTCCTAAAGGGTATCGCGGTCGACCGCGGCGGTCGACCGCGCCAAATCCAGACTCATCCCAGAGTCTGTGCACGTTCGCGGTCGATCGGCCTTGCGCCGCGGTTGACCGCGCAGCTTCCAAACAATTCTTGCGCTTTCAAAACCTGTTCTTTACCAAAAGTTCATTGCGGTTTCTTCACATATAGAGTACAGAAACAACTTTTCTGTTAGTTTTTTCAACATTATTGTTATCCTTTAATTTGAAAATTTATGTTGATACATGGAATTTACACAGGTACAATGGTGGAAGCCCAAATGCATCACAATGACTTTATTGGCACTGATAGGTTCCCGATGAGTCTTTGACATGGATGAGCTAGTCTCTATGGACAAATAGAAAATATAAAGTCTTTGATCCTTGAAGTCATATATACTTTGGAATCAAATCTTAATATTGTGCGAATGTTGATAGTGTATATAAATGCAATTATTTATGGTCGTATAGCGTACTAGTGAATGTTTGGCGCTTAAAATTATGGTTACTGCAATGCTTAATATTTTCATTTTGACATAGGATATTAAATTTTGGCTCAATTCATATTATTAGGGGCTGTTTGTTTGCTAAAAAAATGAGAAAAACCCCATCACGTCAGATTTCAAGAAATACCGCCCTGCCACGTAGGATTTTGGTTTCAACCGATTTTTAAATCACATGTTTGTTTCGTTTTGTGATTTAAAGAAATGAGGATGCCACGTAGGATGCCACGTCAGATTTTGAGAAAAGTGTTTTCACACCAAAAAACATCTGAAAACACTTGGAAATGTCACTTAAATGAATCTTTAATTACTAAAAGCACTGTTGAAACAGTGAGTGTGAATAAAATAAATTATTTAATTGCTAAAAACACTATTACTATTGTGGCTGATTTCCATTTTCTTTTTTTATGTTTAAACAAACACAAGAAATTATGAAAATCGAAACACTATTACTATTGAGGCTGGATTTATTTCTTATATGACGTGGCGGTAACGTGACGGTGATTTCATTGCGAAACAAACAAAAAGAAAGAAATGCGGGAAATGTCTTGAAGTCTCTTGAAATAAGTTGAAATGTAAGTTTTCCATTTCCGATTTTTTTTTCGGAAAACAACCAAACAGCCCCTTAAAGAAACTTGGTCAGGCAGTTGAATATTTGGAAATGCATATGATTTTGGTGTATGGAACTATACGGGAAAAGTACATAATACGGATTTGACCAATCCGTTTGACTTTGCAAACTGCTCTGTTTGCCTAATGAATTACAAGATCAAAATAGGCTAAAATAGTTAACTTAGGTCTAACTAACCGTTGCATTAGAAGGCAAGTCCACTCCCATAGGGAACAAAAATTGTCTGCCTTAACGAGTGCGAACCGTTCACTGTTGCCTTAGGATTTGAATTCATTGCACAACCGTAACAAAAGCGCTACCTTTGTTAGACCATCACCTTAGACATTGTTATAACCGTTGTGTTAGAGGGTAGTAAACTGCTGCATAAGGTGTAGGCTAACAGCCGCATAGAGGGCAGCTTGAGAATAGGTGTGATTGCACACGTGCGACGGTTCAGAAGCCCGTTGCGTTAGATAAAAAATGTGGTGGTGAAAAAAAGTACTCATTCCCACGTGCATTCCATTCCATTCTTTGTTTCATTACATTCTAACTTGACTTGATTGATGTGTACTAAAAACGAGATGTGAGTTGTTTTAAAATTAATCCCTTAAATAGTTCAAAGTACAATGAGGTTAATTTTCTAATTACTATAATTTTGTTCGAACTAATCGCTTCAAGAGCAGCGGTCCTAAAGAACAAAGGCTTTGAATTAGGCTATTTAAGAACTAGTACAAATTTTGGTGGGAGTACAAATTTTGGTGGGCGTACACTTGGACCAACTAGAGTTAAAATTTCAAATTGCTCTGAAAATTTTCCATCATCTTTTTTTTGGTAAATGAATAAATTTTCGTTAAACAATGAGCAATGTATGTAAATAACAAAGATCTCAGCAAACTAAGAATACAAGCTAACTCACAAAGTAATGTAAAAGCATATACTTAGGTATGTTCTAAGTAACCCTAACTGTATATTTCAGGTAAAAGTGTATACATAGGCATGTTCCAAGATTATTTTATTTTATTTTTAAAATAAAAAATAAAGAAAAAAAGTATTTTATTTTTGATTTTTATTAATAAAACAAAAAATAAAGAAGAAAATTTTATTCTGTTTTTAATTTTTCATAAGAAAGACAAAAGAATTTTTTTTAAATTTTGTTTTTCAATATATGAAAAGAACCAAAAAAATCAAGAAAAATTAAAAAATAAAGAAAAATAAAATGAAAACTAAAAATCAAGAAAATTATCAAATCTAATTTGTATATATACAACAGGATAATATGCTTATATCTTGTCTCAACCTTGTGAAACAATCTTCATACAATAATTTGTAAAAAAATCAGCTACTTGATCAGATGCATGGATGAACTCAATTTGAACATTCTCTTTGGCAATATGGTCGCTAACAAAATGATGATGAACATCTATATGTTTTGTGCGTGAATGATAAACTGGATTATTTTTCAAATCAATAGCACTCTTATTATCACATCTAAGAGGAGTTTTCTTAAAGGTAATGCTATAATCCTGAATAGTCAAAGACATCCACACGGCTTGTGAATAACAACTACCAAATGCAACATACTCAGCTTCAGTAGTGGATAAAACTACATAGTTTTGCTTCCTACTAGACCAAAATATTATAGGATATCCTAAAAGATGAATTGTACCACTAGTGCTTTTCCTATTAGCATGACATCTAGCATAGTCACTGTCAGAGTATCAAATCAAATCAAAAGAATTGTACATTGGAAATCATAATTTGAATTTTTGTATTCCAATCAAATACCGAAAAATTTATTTTATAGTTTTCAAGTGTGATTTTTTAGGATTTGCTTGAAATCTTACACATACACAGACAAAAAATATAATATCTGGATGAGAAGCAGAAAGATTAAGAGACTATCAATCATACCTTTGTATCTTTTCTTGTCAATTGAGATTCCTGCTTCATCTTTCGTAAGCTTTGTCGAAGGGCTCATTGGAGCAAACTGTAGACTATCCATCCCAAAGCATTTCAGAAGTTCTTTCACAAACTTCTCTTGTGATATAAATGCTCCATCTTTTGTCTACTTCGATCGGGATTTCTCCTTCTTTGCTCTTAATGCTAACGACTTCTTCGAATCTTTCTCTGAGGCATCTTCTCTCTCTTTTAGTTGGACTTCATAAGTGATGAGATTACCTACAAGATCATCAAGAGTAAGTTTTGAAATTTTTTGAAATTCTTCTATTGATATTACCTTAGGTTCCCAATTCCAAGATTGAGAACAAAGAATTTTTCTACATAGCTTCTTGTTATCATACTCCTTCCCTAGCACTTTTGCGGTATTAGTGAATCTTGTGAACATCTCATGTATGCTCTATGAGGCCTTCATCTTGAAGTTCTCATACTTGCTCACCAGCACAACAAACTTAGCCTTTTTAACCTGTGAAGTTATTTCATGTGTAACTCCTAGTGTTTTCTAAATTTCTTGCACAATAGAATAATTAGAAATATGGTTAAATTCTTCAGTAGTAAGAGAGCATTATAAAGCATTCAAGACTTTTGAACTATAAGAGTAAATTTGTTTATGTTGTGGCCCAACTTATCCTTGGTTAGAACAACTGTAATACCATCTACCTCAGTAGTAGGTTCCTTATACCCATATTCTTCACTCTTCCAAACATCTAGACTAGTGAATGATAGAAAAACTTTCATACGTGTTTTCCAATATGTCACGCCTTAGTTCCAAAATGTAAGCATTTGGAACATGACTCGGCCGACAATGCAACCACTTGGTCACATTCATGCCTCTAGGTCATCCTGTATACATATATACTACCAAACTACAATATAGAGCATGCAACTAAGATAATAAGAAATATATAGGAAAAAATATCTCTAAAAAATTAGAGTTCAAGTACAGGTCCACATCTATCCAGAATGAAAAAGGGTAAGAAAAAACATCATAGTTTTAAAAAGCCACATGTGGCTTAAAGAAAAGTATGAATCAAATAACTACCTACACCAACTGAAACTGAGAACGAATAGGATAGAAGGTGATCACTGTGCTGGGCCTGATCCTCAAAATACTCTCTATCTTGCGAAGAAAGAACATTCCCCGAATCTGGGGTACGCAAACCCCAGGAGAGTTAGAAAACTCGCAACAAGCATGTAAGATGAAGAAATTGTGCGTGTGTAAGTGTATGTGGTAGGTATAATGGAAGGATAAAATCTCAATTAAAGGTGACAAATGAAAATGCTAGTTGTAGAACATCAAGATGAAGTCTTTCACAAGGCACAAATTATTATCTTCTTAGAGATTATTAGAATTTGAGGAGAATATTTCATGTATATATAATTGGGTTCCCATAAATCGTCTCGGGAACATGGCTTTAAGTCAAGTATTGGCTCTTGGCCCTTATATATAACTCAGGATATCAAGAATGCGCATGATCCCACTTATATTCACTTTATATTCTCCACACAATTCCCCTTTATTAAACCCCAAATTTATCTATTTATTTTAAGTGGTTGTGCATGAAATATTGTTCAATAACCACAGAGTTACTGTGGAACAGCGTTCGTAAAACTATGAAAAATAATTATGACCAGAACAAGTCCAATCAAGATGGATGCATCGTCCAATGGATGCTATTATATAATAATAATAATAATCAGGAGAAACTCCTCACACCGGGATATCGATGTCGAGGGTAAGCCATGCTATGATAGCACATTTATGAATCATATTTTGACGGAAGTTGTCTTCATGCACGATCAACCCTATTAAATGTCACTAGGTGACCAAACATGGTATCAGGTATCAAACACATTATCAAATGACATATCTTCATTTATCAAAATAAAAAAACTAAATAACGTAATTATTTAGTGTCGGAAAATAAATCAACGGGTTTGGTTTGATAGCTTAAACATCCAAAATCTGATGTTTTGTTGAGTAGAAAGCCCAAACGGGTCTGTAATTTGCGTTATAGCCCCAAACGGGTCTGTTATTTGCTATCGGGTCCGAACTGGGTCGGGTTCGAGTTTGAAAACTAACCCAAATCAGACTTGTTTGAAAAAAAAAAAACAAAAAGAAAAAGAGTCATGCGGTTCAAACTCCGGACCTTCATACTAATAACCAAGCCCCTTAACCACTATACCCAAGGGTTCTCTGTTTTTGGATTGCTGCATGAATTATTTACTAATAGTTTCACTTAACTATGATTTCACAGAATAAAAAGATAAGTAAGAGGATTTATAATACTTAAATACTCTGTTGCGGGTGAAATAAAAAATATTAAATTTATTACCCGAAAAGGGAAATTATACATAAGCAACGATATGTTTCTTTAGGGAAACTATTGAGATCAAAATAAACGATAAGCTATTGTAGGCGTCAAAATTGGTCCCAAATATAGCTCAAGACAAAGAGAAGACGAAGAACGTCATCATCTAAGTCAAAGGAGATCATCCGATGCAAAAGGAAGCAAAAGAGAACACAAAACAACACAGGAAAGGATCTGGAGCTATCTCACAGCTGGTGAGACAATTTCCATTGTCTCGCGTATCCGAGATAGTGTTGACAGTCTCGGATACCCGAGATAGTAATAGCTGTCTCATCAACTGCGAGACAGCTTCTTCTGTTTTCTAACGGTTTTGTTAAGTTTCGCGGGGACCACATGGCTCCATAACTGCTTTGAAAAGTTCATTAACGTTAGTGGACGGTCATAGCTTTGAAATATGCCAACTACCAACAAAAATTATGGTATTTAAAGCAATTTAAGAGAGTGGTCCTTCAAGAGAGCCTAGGTGAGGACGTCTTTTGTCTCATACTCATTGATAGAAAGCCCAAGTGAGGACATATTTCATCTCGGATTCCTTGAGAGGGTTTGAGCGAGGATGCCCTTTGCCTCGGTTCTCAAAGTGCTTCAAGGAGGGTGAGCCGACACTTAATGAGACCCGAGGTCGGGTCGGTGTATTAGGTTTGAGTTGTCTAAAGGATGACATATGTCATCCTCTTGAGAGTAATTTACACTTAGCAATTTTTGTGATACAACATGTTTATATTTGAACAATGCCCCCATACATTGAGTGCCTTTTTTATGGGCCGAAATTTAGATTCACAACGATATCAGTTTTTTAGAAAATTCCACTTTAAATTTATGGCAAATGACTTGAACCTGGGTTGATCTGATTCCATGTGGAAAATTAAAGATGAAAGGATAATGTGATAGTCCCTAGTCATTAAAAAAAAAAAAAAGACTTATCACGTTGTCAAATTATTGGGCAAAAGTTTTACGTGGGTAACATTCTCAAATTATTGGGCAAAAGTTTTACGTGGGTGTAGTTCTGCATATTAATTAAAAACTTTTCTTTCCATCTTCTTCGCAAGGAAAGAAAAAGATGATATCTAAGCTAAATTGACTTATCACGTTGTCAACTCGCCATATCCTTAACAATCATGTGTTTTGCAAGAATCTATACTACTATATAATAGAAATAGTGCGGGGTAGGCTAAAAATGGATGCAAGGTGGACATTTACTCCATTCTATTGCATTTGAAAGGGTAAAGTCATAATTTTATAGAAGTATTTTTCCCTCTCTTTTCTTGAACTTTCTAAAATATTGACATGAACTTATTATTAAAGCTTACTAATAATATATCTATTACATTGGATATTATAATAGAGATAAATATAAAACGATAAAGTTCTTTTTTAATTTTTAAAAAATAAAACACAAATATACAATAAAAATAACAATTAGGATTATAATATGTTCCAATGTAAATATTATCAAAACTTTATAGCTAGATAGTTAGGCTAAAAATAATTAAAATAATAGTTTGAATAGAAAATCAGCAAACATGACTCTTCTAAATAAAATTATCTAAGGCAATTGCATTCATCGCTCAAATTGAAATATTTATCGTAGTCAATTCCAAATAAGATAAAAAAGATACAGCGTATCAAATGAACAAATATTATAAAAATATAATGTAAAAATTGATGAGTGGCACTACAGGCACACCTTGTGCCACACCTTCAGCCACACTCCCCTCTCTTTGCTACAGTAACCGGCCCACATGAGATATATTTTATAACTCTCATGTGGGTCCGGTTACTGTAGCATAGAGAGGGGAGTGTGGCTGAGGGTGTGACACAAGGTGTGCCTGTATCATTTTTGAAAATTTATGATATTTTAAGATAATAAAGTAGTCCTTTTATAATAAAATAGAATATTTAAGTTTTTATTCCTCTTACACGTGAGTTTGTACGTGCAATAATGCTAGTCGGCCTGAAAAATTTTACATGCTAAACATGAAAAAGTTCCCAACGACACTAAAATGCAAAAACAACCTCCTACTATTCTGGGTTAAATATGCAACACTAAAAAGGAAAGGGGTTTTGAGATAGTTGCCCCTTAAATCTTCAATAATTACATATTAGTCCCTTACATTTAAAAAATTACATATTAGTCCCTCAAATTCTATTGGGTCTTGAAAAATGGTCCTTCTAGTTAAAACATGTTAGATTTGAGGAGAATGTTTAGTTAAACTTAATGGTTAGTCAAAGTGTCATTTGTTCCCCAACTTCTTAATGTGTCTATACCCCATATCCGCTTTAAAAAACCCTAACACAATTGAGTTGTTTGTTCATTAGCCCAAAGTAGAGCTTCACAAATGCTTAAAAACATTCGAAAGAAGAGTAATCTGGTGATTACTAATATTGGGATATGTGTTAACTCAATCATGGTTAGATTTTTTTAGCTGAAATACAAGCAGAGGGACCATTTTGCAAGACTATACGAGATTTAAGAGAGTAACGTACACTTTTCAAGATGTGAGGGACTATAGCCATTATTGAAGATTTAAGGATCTAATATCTTAATCTTAAAAAACTAAAAGAAATTCACATAGCTCACATACAAGACAACGGCATGCAGAAGAGCGGCCCCACATCAGGATAAAAATAATAAAAAAAAAACCCTTAAAAAAAGTGGGGGCAATCGAAGAAGACACAGGGATTCCTCTGCAAGCGCCATCACTTTTAATTTGTGGCTCCGCTCCCCAACACTCCCAAAAGAAGAACTCATTTCCTGGTGGGAGAAAAATAAAAACTCTATAGAGAGAGAAACCAAACCGAAATCATTCAACAAAAAGAAAGAAAGAAGGGGGAGAGAGGGATAGTTCGCCCCTCTCATATCCAAATCGGCCAAACTTTCGCTAATGTCGGGCCGAAACGATACGAGACGCATTCGATCACTGACTTAGGGTTTGGGTTGGGATCTGTAAATGGGGAGCGCGACATCGGAGGATCCCTCTGATCCAGCCTGCGATGTGAGCGAGTCGGAGACGTCGTCGGAGTTCTCTGGGAGGAGGTTCTTCGGCGGCGCCGGCGGCGGGGCCTCGGCGATGATGGTGGCGGATGCTGAGGTGATGTTTTGGGACGGGAAGCTTGAGAGGAGGGAGACCGATTTTACCGGTGGGGGTTTTTTTTGTCAAATTTTTTTTTTGATTTATTTGAGATCCTATGGTTTTGGATCTTTTGCCCTCTTTTGATTAGTTGACCTATAATGCCGTTTCCATTTGGATTTTCAGTTTCGTTTTGGATGTGATAGTTTAGGTATAGGGAGCAGAGACAAATTGAAGATAATGTAGATAGGATTAAGGAAGAATTTCATTATTCCGAGAAAAATGATGGATTATTGGATAGCCAAACGATGTGAAGAAATTTACTAGTAAGTTTAAATGCATAGTTTTCAGAGAAGTCGTTGTAGTCGAGTGGATAAATGAAGTATCAATCTGCTAATTTCTTAAAAATATTTGGAGCGTAAGTTTTCCCTTTTATTTGTTCCAAATCGCTCTAGACTGCAAAAGCTGATATCGGATTCTTAAGAGCTTTCTTTTCTTTCTGTTCATTTATTCGAGATGGAGAGATGCCTCTAAGTTGTGCCCAATGAGAAAACCCAATGCTAAAGGTTTTCTGGTATTATTGTTAATTATTTATAACAATTAGTTGTTTTACTTCTTTCAGAGGTTGAGATGATGAAGGAACGATTTGCGAAACTTCTTCTTGGTGAAGATATGTCTGGTGGAGGAAAGGGAGTCTGCTCTGCACTTGCTATATCCAATGCCATTACCAATCTCTCTGGTAAAAATGGTTTCTTCCACTTTATCTTCTAGGTCTCCTCTCACATAATTTACCCTTAACTTATTGTTCATACAAAATTAATTCATCTAGCTACTGTATTTGGAGAGCTTTGGAGGTTGGAACCCCTAGCTCCACAAAAGAAGTCAATGTGGCTCCGTGAAATGGACTGGTTGCTTTGTGTTAGTGATTCGATAGTGGAACTTGTCCCATCAGTCCAAGAATTTCCTGGCGGAGGGACATTTGAAGTGATGGTTTCACATCCTCGCTCCGATCTCCACATGAATTTACCTGCACTCAAGAAGCTTGATGCAATGCTTCTGGGGATGCTTGATGGCTTCCGAGATACTGAGTTTTGGTATGTTGATCGAGGGATTGTGGTTGCTGATACCGATGATGATGGAAATGGAGCTTACCCATCTTCTTCGTTTGGGAGGTCGTCACTGAGGCAGGATGAAAAGTGGTGGCTTCCATGTCCATGTGTCCCGCCAAATGGATTGTCGGAGGAAGCAAGGAAGAAGCTACAACAATGTCGAGACTGTGCAAATCAGATACTCAAGGCAGCTATGGCGATAAATAGTGGGGTGCTTGCTGAGATGGAAATCCCTGACGCATATTTGGTGAACTTGCCTAAGGTATATTTGGGGAAATATTAGTCTTCTGTCTGGTTTAAAAGTTTACAATTGACCTAGATTAACTGAGTATATTTAATTTCTTATTGCATGCAAATAATAGCAAATTGATTAGCTGTTTACACATAACTATAGAAAATTGATTAGCTGTTTACACATAACTATAAGTGTTATTTTTTATTAGCATTGGCGATTTATAGTGTCTATGCTATTTAGTGGTATATTTTTATGTTAAGTTACAATCATCAAGACGCACACTCATATAACAATTATATTCAAATGTTAAAAACCAATTACTTGAGGACATAATATTTTTATGAGGTTGCTTAATGCACGTCTTTTTATCTCCATGAACATTTAGGAGGCACAATTTTTGCAGTATATGGGGTTCATGCATGCCGTTTCTGGAGGATAATGGTTCCAACTTGTTGAAAATTCTTCGCAACTTCCAATACGGATTCTGAGGATAGTAGTCCCAATTTTATGGAATTAGCTATTAAGTCAAGCTTTTCTACTATCAAAGAAAGGCTAGTTCTAACTTCTGATTTGAACTTTTTATAGGAATGATCTGAAAGCTTGTACAGTTAGAGTAGAGTGTGGTCTAGCAGAAAGTGTGGAGCTTAGACAGCCGAAGAGCTCATGACTTATGGCTGATCTTTGATTGTTGATAATTGGAATATAAGCATAAGAAAGTTATTAGATACTTGAAAGTTAGGAATTAACAATTACCTAGTTAACATTTGCTATTGGGTAATAGTTATATCTCTTCTCTCTATTTTTCTTGTTAGGTAGGTTAATTAGTCCCCTTTCAGGATTTAAACGCCGATAGATATCTACATAGGAACAATGTTGTAAAAAGCGGCGAATAGCGGCGCTATAGCGCCGCTATTCACGGAAGCGGTGGCGCTCCGCTTACCATGCTCGCGGGGTGTCAAGGCGGGGAAAACCACTTTTCACTCAAAAAACGGCTGATAGCACGTAAATAGCGCTGTTTAGCGCTTTTAACCACTAAACAAGGCTATTTATTGTTGTTAATTTTTCTACCCGAACCTAACCCGAACCCTAAACCGATCCGAATGCATAATAACCTCTTTCTCTCGCCTCTGAATCCCGACCCAAGCCCTAGCTGCCTCTTATTATCTCTTTCGCCTCCCTCTCATCTCCGCCTCCACCTCCGGTCTCCGCCTCCGCCTCCGCCTCTGGTCTCCGCCTCCGGTCTCTGAAGCCGCCTCCGCCTCCAGTCATCAAAGCCGTCTCTGCCTTTGTGTTCGCCTCCTCCTACGGCTATATCTCTTAGGCTTGGCCCACAACAGAGAAAAAATTAATTTACTAATTTTGCAAGCTCAGGCTCCTGCTCGTGCTCCTGCTCGTGCTCCTTCTATCTACACACCTGGGACTTAAATTTGTGTTGCTATCTAAGCACTTGCAACATAAATGAACTGCATTTCCTTTTCCACTTAAGACCATCCAAAAGTTCTCATTTCCTTTTATTGTACCCTTTTCTGCTTCAACATAAACAGAGGATATTCTAACTTAATTAACTATCATGATGCCCTCCTGATTAAGATAATATATTATCAATCAATTTTAATTAATTAACTATCATGATGCCCTCCTGATTAAGATAATATATTATCAATCAATTTTAATTAATAACATGAAACAAATGAATCTAGTCTAGCTAGCTCATTTGGAGGTTAGCACTATCGGCTGGAATGTACATAACTTGGATATTAGATAGGAGAAGAAAGATTAGGGTTCTAATATAGGATTAAGTGGAATAAGATTGAACTAAGCCTGGGGCAAGACAACTCCTCTAAGATCTAGGACCACTCCATTCAGGGACAATGGTAGATCAATGGAGTGACCAAGATCTTGAAAATTTTATCTATAATAGTAACTTATAACAGGTTATGACTTATGATTTTGAACTCGAACTCATAAATATTCATTTATAGTTTATATGCTTAATGAAAATGATTTTGAACTCGAACTCATAAATATTCATTTATAGTTTATATGCTTAATGAAAATGCTTGTGAATGAAAATGCTATATATCGAACTCATAAATATTCATTTATAGTTTATATGCTTAATGAAAATGCTTGTGAATGAAAATGCTATATATGCTTTCTGTTTCAATTATTTATTTTCTAAAAGTTCATCTCTTCAGTTACACATATATTTCATGCTTTGGCATTAATACGCATTTGCAGAAATTTTTATCATTTTTCTTATTATTTAGAATATTTATATATATTTATATTTGACTGTTATTTGACTATGCGCTATTTGTCGCTATTTTGCCGCAATAGCCCTAAATAGCCTTAACGGGGTACCTTGCCGCGACGCGATGCTATCCGCTATCAGTAACCTTGCATAGGAATTCACTTCCTGTAGGGATGGTTCATCCTTTCTATTCATTCACCATTCATCCAATGTATTTTATGCAAATCATAGTAGGGGTAGTTTATTCTTCATTTGCCTTGTTTCTTGTAGCTTTATACTTATAACTCATGGCTGCGAATCTTAATCGTCCTCAACTACTTCTCCTCTCCATTGTGTTAGTGGGCTCAAAACTTGTATTGCCTATATGAAATAGGAGTTCAACAATTGGTTGTGTTTTCAGTACTGAATGGAGAAAGAAAACTGGGCATGCTATTAGATTTATAGGTTTTTATCTAGTAAATTGGTATTGTAGTTTTTTGAAATCTTTTGTACTAAAAGACTTGATTCATTTTAAAACTTGCAACCTGTAAGTAGACATATTCTAAACGGGTTTGAAATCTGTTTATATTTTAGGCTAGCAGGTAATAACGTATCACAAATCATAAGATACAAATATATTGTAAGATACACCACTTGCATATTGTATGAAATCATAGGAGGCATACCATATCATAAAATTTGACAGCTATGCATATTATATGAAATCATTGGGTGCATACCATATCATAACATTTGACAGCTATGGTCATGAGGCATATGCTTAGTTATAATCATAATTGATGTCCAACTAACCGGTTATGCAGTAAGAGTATGTGGAATCTTGTATCTTATATAGACCACTGAGAAGATTTTCATATTTTCAGGGTGAAGTCATTGAATGAATGCTTGTGCAATAAGATTCATTATCTGTCGATTTTAGAAAACCACAAGAGCATATATAGTTAGTCCCATTAGTTTCTTGCCTTCTTTCTTGATGCTACTACTGGGTGATAAAAATGACATGTTCCTACTTCTAGTTTTAGTTTTTCACGTTAAAATGTTATTTAGGAGTTTTTGAGGTTCTCTTCTTATCCATTAACTAGAGTAACGCTGAGAGAGAAAGGGCTCGAGGATTGAAGAATAGACCATTGCTGAAGGCATAAAACAGATAGAAGAGAAAAGCTACAATTTCAGTTGAGTTGAAAATTAATAGCAAGTAGATAGTAATTGAGAATGAACCATTCTTATTCGCAGTGGTCACTGACGATGGTGCTGCCTTCTTTTTTGTGTTTGCTATATTTTGGTTTTGTGTGGGGGTTAAAAGAAGGCTTATGAATTGGAATCTGTCATGGTGATTGTTCTAATTTTTTTCTAACCTAATCCATTGATTACTGCCAGAGATTTTAATGCTGAAGTTAATTCAGTATTAAGATGATTCTATAGGGAGATAGAATGAAATAGAAAGAATTTTCTGATATAGATTATACATGTATCTTTTTTGTGTCTAGGATATAGTGCCCCAACAAAAACATCGCATATAAACTATTTTCACTTTGAGAAAGCATTGTGATTTGTGAGCTCTTCCCTGATTAGAGGACGACTTAACCCTCAAGGCTAAAAGTAATTTTCAGTTCAAGTGTTCTTTAGTGCAAGACAATAATAATTAAGTAATGTTACTGGTTTACCATAACCATATTGAATATTCAAAAATATAGGAACTGTGCGAAATATAAAATAGAGGATTCAACAGAGGATCATTATTAGAAATATTAGTATTTAGTAATAACAGATAATTACATGATTTCGGTAGTTGACTGACAATTCCTGCACTAAGAAAGGACTAAGATAACATGATGAAAACTGAAAAGGTTAAACTGTCAGATGTGTTGGCAACAGTAAAAACTCGTAGATCATAAACCAGTTCAACTGCGAGTAGACTTACATTTCAACATACATATGTTAAACTTATTTTTTGTATCTCCCAAAAGTAACTTTTTTACAATAAAAACAATTTCTGATAATGGGATAAGTGGCTTCAGAAGGGATAATGTATTTACAGAATAAATTAACATAGATCAGTTTGATGGGACTTAAAGAGTACTGGAATAACTTTCTTCTCAGATCCTGCATATCCTGAAATTTGATATAGCTATACTAATTTTGTCAAAATGAAAAATTTAGATTAACATTCTTATCATCTTTCTCCTTTGGAGTTATCCTACGTTTTGTCTTTTATCTTCATCAAAATTGTCAAAGTGAATAATTTACTAGGGAACAATGTGATGTACCATTTGTGGCATGTATAATGAAGTCGCCTGGACATGCATGTGCAAATCTATTGGTTTAGTTTTTATATCTGCTTTGCTTATCACTTTATTGTATCAAGTTGATAACATTATGCAAATAAAAAAATATAGTTCATGAAAAGAGCGTATAAAACATTCTCTTATTGGAAACTCTGTTCTGTCGTTTATTCTTAGAGCTTTAGTAATTTCATCAGACATCAAATATGAATGTATAACCGTGAGCATTCAAATCTGTTGTGATAAATTTGGTTAGTGCAAGACAGTCATTTTCAATTATGCCCCCTTGTTCTTTTTACATGGTTTCCATGAGCAACAAAGATATGATAAATATGAAAACATCTGTTCAAAAACATTTATTTCAGGATTTGCTAAAGAATGTAATTTGAGTAAGCTGGCAATATGTTTGAAATAAGATCCATTGCTAACTTTTGTTCAGGTTATCATTTAGATGGTTTACTACAGATATCTTGACTATTTAAAGTTTACAGTTTTTTGAGAGGCCTATATCCGATGATACTAGATGGTAATCTTTAGATATAATTGGTATTTGGATATCTAGTAGATATCATGAGATGTTATTGGATACAATTTTATCTCATATTTATTTTGTAATATCATTCTAATCGCTATTTAAGAGAGGTTAAGGTTATGAGAACGACAAATAATTGTCTTTTCTATTTCTCTACATGGTATCAAAGCCATCTTATTGATCCAAGCAAACCCTTTTTCTACTTCCTTGATCTCGGAGCCCCAAACTGTATCTCCGCTCTTCTCCTGAGCCGCTTTGACATTGGCTTTAATAGCTTCGACTTAAACAACTTTAGCTTTGACAACTTCGCCCAATTCTAAATCTTCTTTTTTTTTTGAAAAACTCTTAACCCAAAAAAGAAAAAAACAATGTTACAGTTCACAGTTAGTGTTCACGGCGGGAATAGTGACCTCTGGTTTAGCAACCCTCCGACATCTTAATGCGATGTTTGTATATCTGACCTTTTTTTTAGATTAAATCTTCTGAAGTTCACCTTTATGTTATCATCTTTCTCGTTAAAGGACGTCAAAATCAAGATCGAGTGACGGAGCAAGCGATAAATCAATCGAGTTTTTTTTTCTTGTAGTTTCTACTGGCCGACTTGCTTAGGATTTCTACTGACTTATCCGTTTAAAGTTTCTATTGGCTTGCCCTCCTTGAGTTTCTACTAGCTTACCATTTAAGATTTCTTCTAGCTGTGACTATACTTTTTTGCTGACATCTTCAAATACCCCGGGCAAGGATGACATAAGCAAAGCTCTTGCAACAAGCTGTTTTATTCATTGTTTTTAATATCGCCGATATGACCCGATATATCGCCGATATGGCCCGATATATCGCCGATATATCCTTTAAAGGGCTTGCCGCAATCGATATGGTCTCTAAATATGCTTACCGCTTTTTGGCTATTTTAGGTGATATATTTCCAATATGGCTGATATATCAGCTGATATATTGGCTGATATGTCTTTTTATTGGGCTTATTACAAAATAATATGTCGTGTTTGGCAAGTTTTGGGTGAGATATCATGATTTTTCTATTATATCAAATGACATTTTGGCCTAAAAATCATACGAAATGTTGCAATGTTGATTACAAAATAATGTCGTGTTTGGCAAGTTTTGGGTGAGATATTTACCAATAGCGCCGATATTTCCCTGATAACTGTAATCCGATATGAATTTTTGCCTTTCGATATTTCTCAGATATCCGATATTTATAACCTTGGTCTTATTCCCATTTGTAGCATGCTGGGCACGTATATTATATTTGCTCCAGTTTGATGGGGGAGTGTTTGATATTATTGGTATTAGTAGATCTAGTAGATATTATGAGCTATTAAGGGGCATATGGTTCGGATACGGATCGAATATGATACTTACCATATGCGTATTCGCTTGCCAACCATGGATACTAATACGAATATTCTTCAATAAGAAAATTCATATCCATGCCCTCTAATATCACGGATACGGATATACATGCGGATATATATATATATATATATATATATATATATATATATATTTATATATATTATATATATGATATATATATATATATATATATATATATATATATATATATATATATATAGAAAAATGAGTATGCTTGGTACCAAACATAAATTTGGTGGCTTGATAGTTGGTAGTGAGGTGTCTCATTCCCATCCACTCATTGCCATTCTAACAACTGCGATATCCAGTGTGGAGTGTGGCCCCGCGATTTTAATGACTGGAGGAGAATATGCCACCTCACTATCAAACACCATTTTTTGTGTTTGGTACCAAGCATACCTATTTCTCTCTCTCTCTCTCTCTCTATATATATATATATATAATATATATTATATATATATAGGAGAGAGAGAGAGAGAGAGAGAGAGATATGGGTATGCATGGTACCAAGCACAAATTTTGTGGCTTAGTAGTGAGGTGACACAATCCGCCTCCACTCATTTAAATGGGGAACCACATTCACAATGGGGATATGCAACCATTTGAATGTGGAGGATATTATGCCATCTTACTACGCAAGCACAATTTTCTTGTGCTTGGTACCAAGCATACCGCAATTTCTCATATATAAATATATAATATATATATAATTATATATATATATATATATATATATTATATGAGCACAACACATGAGAAAACTAGATAATATTGAAAAATATTAGTTCATATGATACAAGAGAGTTCATTAATATGTTCGTTATATCTGTAAAAGCAAAGATTAGATCTCTTGATCATCAAATTAACGTCAAAATCATTAATCTAAGGATTAACATTGTTAAAACTGTATGACCAACACATGTTGGGATATTTTGGATACGGATTCTAATATTTCACTACATATCCATGTCCGTAACCATATTCTATCGGATAGATGATAGGGATGTGAATGGTTTTAAGGCTTTCTGTACCTCCTGATGGTTCACTGGTCAAGCTGTTTCAAGTAGACATTTGGTTCATTCATATCTCAGAATGATAAATGTAAATGATTTTACCTATGATCCTTGATGCAACCCTAGCATGTCACTGTATGTGCATTTGATCCGTCTCTCTATTGTGATTGACAAGTCACATATATGTGGATAAGTTTCTTTTGAAATTTCCTGGTAATTAGAAGTGGCATGTTGCAAAACTACCAATAGAATAAAGAAATAAGGCCGGCTTTTCATTCTCTTGTTCGCTCACCATCTCCACTGTAGTTGATGTCTAAACTGTTTGGAGATGTTCTTGTGAGTATTGTAGTAACTGTAAAAGGCACGATGTCATGTTCTATGTTGCACAGAATACAAGTACTAATGAACTCTCAAGTTGTTCCCTAAAGTATCAATTTGCTTATTTTCCTCCTTAAACCATGTATATATGCCTAATGTGATCATTTTATGAGTCTAAACTCAAATATTTAATAGATTAATGAGGTGAGAGTGTATTTTTACATTTATTGTATTTTTTTAATTTAAAATTATTTTTTTAACTAACAAAATGGGTTAAAGGGTAAAAAGTTTTGGGGAAAAAGGAGACAAACTGAAAAAAAACTCATGATGAAATCTAAAAAGGAGACACTAAAAAAACTCATGATGAAATCTAAAAAAACATTGTCATGTCATTGAGCTATTAAATATTTGAGTATAGGCTAACTAAATGATCTCATTGGACACGAATACAGTTTAGTGGGAAAAATAGGCAACTTGATACTTTTAAGGGACAATTTGAGAGTTCACAAATACTTTAAGGGGGAAATGATCATTTTCGCCAATAAACAAATAAGTTGTTTAGTGTTCATAAACATGTATGTGACTGACTGGGTATGCAGTTTAGTAAATACTGTCTGCTGCAGTGTAATATGATACAGATGTTTTCTAGCCTTCTATGTTACACAAACACATATTGACAGATACGAGCATGGACACAGACACATGAAAGTAATAAAACATGGATTATGGCTGCACAGCTCATATATATTCTATTAATATGCATTTAACGCATAGCATAATGAAAGCAAATTCTTCCAAATCACAGATCAATAGCAAGACTGATACATTAAAATTTTATTAAAGTAGGAAGTATTCTACAAAATGTTAACATTAGCAGCAATAGTATTTATTATGAATGTATTTGTTTAATTAATCAGTTATTCAGTACTGGGTTAGTGGTTACTATCTAAATTAATTACATCTTACTATCTCAACTAGAGAAGTTTCTGCTTGTGTTTGATTTCAAAAGATTGAAGTTTTAGATTGGACAGGGTAGATGTGTCCAAAAGATTGAAGTTTTAGATTGAACAGGGGTAGATGTGCCCAAAAAATTGAAGTTTTAGATTGAACATGGCTAGATGTGTCCAAAGATTGAAGTTCTATAATCTAGGACCATTGTTTTAAATATCCCCGACATGGCCCGATATATCCCCGTATATATCCTTTTATAGGGTTTGCCACAACTGATATAGTCTCTAACTATCATTTACCGTTTTTTGGCAATTTTGTGTGATATATCCCCGATATAATTGATATATCAGCCGATATGTTGACCGATATATCATTTTATATGGCTTATCGCAAAGCAATATACTGTGTTTGAAAATTTTGGGTGAGATATCATGACTTTCTCATTATATCAAATGATATTTTGGCCTAAAAAATCAAGCAAAATGTTGCAATGTTTATTTTTACTTTTATTTGTTTTACAAGGTTGGTTAGTGATCCTAAACACATATTATTTATATTTTGTATGTTTAGAGTTTATTAAGTATGTTGAGATTATATTTTAGTGCGTTATACTATATATACAAACATCCATTATGGCATTTCGATATTTACCACATATCCCCGAAATTTCCCTGATATATGCAATCCGATATGAATTTTGGCCATCCGATATTTCCCCGATATCCTATATTTAAGACCTTGTCTAGGACTAGAATGCTGTGTAATACTAGTATAGTCAGGATCATCATGGATTGATTAGATTGGAAAAGTTTCACCCAACAAAAAAATAAGAGAGAGAGAGAGACTTGCGTGGAGGCTGTTGAATTATAGCACCAAACAACGTAGGTTTGTTGTAGCCATTCATTAACAAGATGATTTTCATTTCCTTAGGTTCTTACTCTTTGATTTGTCTGTTATTGTTTATAAGGTTAGTTGCAGATAAACCCCCCGGTACTATCCCCCAATTGTAGATGGACCCTGAGCAAACTCTTTTGACTCTTTTACTGTCAGAAAATGACAAGTAGACCTTTTGAGGGTAAAAGAGTAAAAGAGATCGGGGTCTATTTGCAATTGGGCAATTGTACGGGGGGGTATATTCCCAACAATAGAACTACAAGGGGCTATCTGCGATTCGGTGATAATAGAGGGGGGCTATCTTTAACGACTTTTGGTACAAATTTGGCTTCTTACAATCTTTCAGATTCTTCTCACATGCAGAAGGATTGACCTTTCAAGCTCTAATTAATGTCTTCTTTTTTGCGTTTGTATCTATCTGTTGGAGGGTCCGGCATCTTATTGTACGAAATGGTATCTAGTCAATCCTAAATTATAATATTTACTATTTTCATGTATCCTCTAATGAACCACTATCTTGACATCATCTAAATGGGGTGGGATTAAATGGACTACCTGATCAATTTTGGTAGTTGCTTTTGAAAATGCTCAAACTGTTTAACAGTTGTTTTTTCTTTTGTTTGCCTCCCTATGCCAAATATTTTGGAAAAATGTGCTTACTACCCCTTGCACATTTCGAACCCCACTAAAGGATGAAAGGAAAACCCCCCTAGATTATCAATTCTATCCGATCTAATAACTTCCAGTATAACTTTGTGCTACCGTGAATAGATCTTTCACGATTTAATTGATTCTTTATGTCTTTCTTCAAGTCCATCAGTTTAACGATGATTTTAACTGTTTCTGCAGAGTGGAAAATCTTGTCTAGGTGAGATAATCTATCGCTACTTAACAGCTGATCAATTTTCTCCAGAGTGTCTCATTGACTGCTTAGACCTCTCATCGGAGCACCGTACTCTAGAAATAGCAAACAGGATTGAAGCGGCCATACATGTGTGGAGACTGAAAGACCTAAAAAGGCATCCTCTTCACACCAAGCATAAGAAATCGTGGGGAGGAAAGGTTAAAGAACTCGTTAGCCACCCAGATAGAACCCAGCTTCTGTCACAAAGGGCAGAAAGCCTTTTGCAGAGCCTAAGACATCGGTTCCCCGGTCTTCCACAAACTGTTCTTGATATGACCAAGATTCAGTACAACAAGGTATTTGCACTCAAGATGTTTCTCCTTTTTCTATTTCACTGACACCCTGAACTTTTTTTATTTCACATAATGCTTTTGAACTTTAGGCTGTCTCACAAAACCCTCCTAAACTATAATATTTTCTCACAGGGTCCTACCTGTAATTTGCAAATAACTAAAATCTCCTTGAGTGAAAAAAAAATTCCAAAATTGGGGAAGGGGTGTATGTTGCCAGGGAATGACAAATGACCAAATTGGGGATTTTTTCTCTCAAGGACATTGTAGTTACTTGCGAAATGGGTAGGGGTTCCGGTGAAAAAAGTTTAAAGTTCAGGGCGATTTTGTGAGACACAAAAACTGCACGAGGTTTCTTTCAAATTAAGCCAATAATTTCCTCCGACTAATTTAACTTTCATTTACAGGATGTAGGGCACTCCATTCTCGAGAGCTATTCGAGAGTTATGGAAAGTTTGGCTTTCAATGTAATGGCAAGGCTTGATGACTTAATTTATGCGGATGATGCAACAAAGAGGATTGTATCTACTGAAGAAGGCTCTTTATTCAACCGTGGAGGATTTGGAGAATTTCCAATTCAGAAGAGGATCTCACCGAGCCCGTTCTCCATTCAAAACACCCCATATGCTTCTCCATTTGCCACACCTACGCTTTTTTCTTCAACTCCTGTTACTCAAAGCCCTAGTAGATTGCAGCCTCAATCAAGCAAAGACGATGCTTGCGTGCAGCAAAATACGAAGTTGGCTAAACCGGTCTCTGGTGGTGCTGAAAAAAAGGTTTGGTCATATACAGGAACACTAAGTGCTAGCAAGGATGCAGGGGATGCTCCTGAAAGGGATTGATGTGTGAGGGTTAATTGCGGATAGACCCCTTGTACTATCAGCCAGTTGTGGATACAGGACCTGTAGTCTTAACTTATCTGATTTTTCGACCCTCGGAGAAAGAAAATTCTTTATTGACAAATAGACTGCTTGAGGGTGAAAGAATATTAAAAAAAAGCACATAGGAATCTATATGCACCAGAAGTGCGGGGGCTCTATCCGCTATTTGGAGATAGGAAAGGGATCTGTCTGCAATTAACCCTTGATGTAAATTGAGGGATTGAGAATGCACATGAAGCGCTGAACTACGCGCTATTCTGCGTAGAGAGCTGGTGTTCATTTCATTGGATGGGTTGGATCTTGTACAGCTTAACAAGTTAGGAATAACTTATTCAAGCTTTGCACTTGTTCTTCTTCAATTCGGTCAAGGATTTGTTTCACATGTTATTATAAATTAACTTTGTTAGGAGGTTACTGACGCAGTTAGGATTAGGAGATGGTTCGTACATTGTAAAGGAAAAAAATTATATGTTTTGGTTGACCTGTTTCTCACATCTAAGGTTTCCAGGTGATTAGCTAATGGTTGGTTTGAAGCAGCTTAATGATATTGCAGGGGTGCTAAGCAGGGAATGTAAAATTGCCGTCTTCTCTCTGGATCACAAAACAGCTGGTGAAATTCACTGTGCATTGCTTTGTAGAAAAAATAATGTTAGGGGCACACCCCCTAACACATCACCAACCACACCCCCCTCTCCTATCGCTACAGTAAACCGGGTCTCACATGAGATTTTAAAAATTTTAAAATCCCATGTGAGGCCCCGTTTACTGTAGCGATGGGAGAGGGGGGTGTGGTTGGTGGTGTGGTGGGGGGTGTGTCCCTAACACCACTCTTGTAGAAATGTGCTTCTTTGGTCATTTTTCTCTACAACTTTGGTTAATCCGTCTGCAGTTTTCGCAACAGATTTGATCAACATTATACAACTATGGTATGAAAAGTCTGCTGAATTCTCAAACAAAGCTGCGATGTCGTGAATCTTGGACCTGTCATTACTCAGTTAATGAGCTATGAGAAGCATCGGATTAAATGCTGTTAAAAAAAATATCTCGTATGTGGTCTCCCATCAGTTCACGAAGGGCATGTTAATCACCTCTCATTTTCAGTTTATATTTAAACCTTCTTTAAAGTGTGTTTTTGTTCCAATCAACCACAGGTAGCCAAATCTTCATTAAAAAACTGAAAATATCCTTAAATATACATGTTTAACGTTTATAACTTATATCCAAACAAGATCTGCTCATTAAAAAGTGAGTCAAGATTTTTAGTGCGAGTTATTTTTAAAGTGTGTACTTGGGTTTCTAGTGAAAATTTTGCTTGAGAGGTGGTTGACTGGAATAAAAATCAACTTTAAAGGTGATTTACATAGAAATTAAAAATAAAAGATGGTTTCTATAAAATGACTCTATATTTAAGGTGGTTTCTTAGGGGAAAAAACCGGGAAGATATTATGTTTTGTTGCCTCATAAGAAAAAGTATCCGGTGAGCTGTCCCTACTCCTGAATTTGATGATATGGTGTTCCTAAGGAGTATACAACTGTTTACTTTAATTAATAATTAATTTATTTTTGCATGCACCTGCTTCTTCCTCCACCGCCTCTCTCCCTTCACCTTCTCTTTGTTAAATTATTAAAGTGTATTTTTTTGTTTCTTTTTTTTAGCTTCTATTTTTAAACCAAAGTTCCCAAAAAGGTTGCATAGTCTGCATAGACGTGCAAATATTTCCTCAGACCAGATGGAGATTGGCCCTCGAGTGCAAAGGCATAAGGGAGCTTGACTGCAAGGCCCACCTGTCGAGCAGGGACGAAAATCAGCCTTAGTGATCAGACGGTGCCGAGTGGAAGGGCCATCGCTCAACGGATAAAAGTTACTCTAAGGATAACATGGTGATCTTCCCTATAAGTTCACATCGACGGGAAGGTTCGGCACATCGACGTCGGATTCAAACGTGTTTGATTATATATCAATACATAAACCCAATGCGAACAGGAAACCAAAGTTCAGGCCCAGCCTGACTCGCGGTCGACTGTAGAACCACGTGCGGTCGACCGGATCTAACGATAGAAACTAATTTTTATTACAGGGTTTGGACAGTCGACCGTCGTGCCACTCGCGGTCGACCGCGAAAAGTCCAGAGACTTTTCTAGCTTGCGTGCATGTTTGCGGTCGATCGCCACGCCACTCGCGGTCGACCGCTGGAAGTCCAAAGCTGTTTTTTGTTAATTTTACTGTATTCTCTTTAATTCTCCACCTTGGTGAAGTTTTCCCAAAACTGAGCCGACCCCAAACGAAGAGCACCAATGCGTCGTCTCTCCAAAATCGGTTGTACCAATCTGGTTGCCTACGTACCTCCTTTCCCAAGGGATCAAGACACACATAGTTCATCCAAATGGCTGTCAACGACCTTAAGAATCATGAATGTGCAACAAGTTTCGACAATGATCAAACTTGTTGCTCGGAACCAGCTTAGTGAGCATATCCGCCGAATTATCCTTCATGTGGACCTTCACAATCTCTACATCATCATCTTTAAGAACGTTCCGAATGAAGTGATAACGAACTTCAATATGCTTCATTCTCGTATGAAAACCCGATTCTTCGCCAAATAGATAGCACTCATGCTATCATAATGAATAGTAATGGACCTCTGCGATCTACCAAGTTCCTTCAAAAGTCTCCGAAGCCAAATAGCCTTCTTCACAGCCTTCGTAATCGCCATACGCTCTGCCTCCGTTGTAGACAAAGTCACCATAGATTGTAAGGTGCATTTCTAACACACCAGTGCATGGGTCAAAATGAACACATACCCTGTCGTAGACCGACGCTTATCTAAATCTCCGGCATAATCTGAATTAGCATAACCAATACACAACTACCCGCCTCTAGTGTCCGGCTCATAAACCAAACCAATACTGAGCGTACCTTGAATGTACCTCAAAATCCATCTCATGACATCCCAATGATCCACTCCTGGATTGTGCATGTATCTTGAAACCATGCTCACTGCCTGTGATAAATCTGGCCTCATACATACCATCGCGTACATCAAGCTCCTAACCACGCTCGCATATGGAGTCTTCGACATCAACTCTCGATGTTCAACTGTCTTCGGTGAGAGGTCAGCTGAAAGCTTCAAATGGGCTCCCAAAGGTACACTAGCTACTTTCGTATCCATACTAACATGAAATCACTATAGAACCTTCTTTGAATAAGCCACCTGTGTTAAACAAATTCTGCCATTCTCTTTGTCTCTGCCGATCTCCATCCCCAAAATGCGCTTAGCCTCACCCAAATCCTTCATCTCATACTCCTTTGAAAGTTGTGCCTTCAACTCATCTATAGAAGACATGGAAATGGAGGCAACTAATATGTCATCAATATAGAATAACAAATAGATATACGTACCTCCTTTCAACTTATGAAAATACATGCAAGGATCAAACTAGCTCCGAGTGTATGAATGACCAAGCATAAAATTATCGAATCGTCTATACCACTGTCGAGAAGACTGCTTCAAACCGTATAGTGATTTCTTCAACCTACAAACCAGGTTTTCCTTCCCTGTAGCTCGGAATCCCAATGACTGAGTCATATATATTTCTTCATCAAGATTACCATAAAAAAATGCTATCTTCACATCCAACTGTTATAACTCCAATCCATATTGTGCCACCAAAGCTAACAAAATCTAAATCGAAAAAATGCTTCACCACCGGAGAGAAAACATCATTATAATCAATACCTTCCTCTTGTACATAGCCCTTCACAACCAACCTAGCCTTGAACCTCAATGGAGTGCCCTCAATGCCCTCCTTCTTCATGTACACCCACTTACAACCAATTGCCTTCCTCCCCTTTGGAAGTTTAACAAGCTCCTATGTATCGTTCTTATGAAGAGACTCCATCTTCTCCTGCATAGCCACCTGTCACGAATTAGCCTCCGAACTCTGCTCGGCCTCTTTGAATGTAGTAAGCACAAACTCATCGATACTCTCCACCGGAAGTGCATATACAACTACTATGTCGGTATACCATGCTGGCATCCGTATGTCTCTCCTCTTTCTCTGAACTGTAATAGAATCCTGAACCTGAGCCGTCGGTTCCTGATCCTGCACAACTGTACTCGTATCATCATGCTCACCTGGCGTCACCAAGTCAGCACTCTAATGGATACTATATCATCTGGATAATATGGAGCTGCATCGATCTTCACCACCTATGATATCTCCTCCATCGGGTTGCTCTCCACCTGATGAGAGCTGAGAAGCTTCAAGATAGAAGCCTCATTAAACGTGACGTCCCTACTCAGCACAATCTCCCTATCAATTGGATCTTAAAGCTTGTATCCCTTGACACCATGTTTGAATCCTACAAATATGGTCTTACTAGTTTGAGGTTCCAACTTATCAGTTTTCACATGATAGTATGAAGGGCACCCAAATACTTTGAGATGATCATAACCGTATGCTGGATCTCCCGATCACATCTCTATAGGGGTCTTCCCCTCAATCGCAGATGAATGTAGTCTGTTAATAAGGTGGTTCGCATATGAAAGTGCTTCAGCCCAAAAGATCTTCTCAAAACTACTATACGCCAACAAACATCAGATCTTCTCCAGTAAAGACCGATTTAACCTATCTGACACCCCATTTTGCTATGATGTATGACTAAATGTGAAGTATCTCTCTATGCCCTCGTTTCGACATAGCTGCTGAAAGGGGTCTGATGTGTGCTCATCACTGTTGTCGGATCGTAACGTCTTGATCTTTCTCCCAGTCTACAGTTCTAACCTCTTCTTCCACTCCACAAATATATCTAGAACTTCACTCTTCTTTGGCATGGTATACACCTAACAACGCCTAGAATAGTCATCAACGAACGTGATGAACCAATGTCGACCACCAAGTGATGTAGTCTTGGTAGGACCCTAAACATCTGTGTGCATATAATCCAGGATGTCCCTCGTCCTATGAATGGCTATCCCGAACTTTATCTTCATCTTCTTGCCAAGAACACAGTGCTCACAAAACTTAATTTTTTCACTCTTGACTTCCTTCAATAGCCCCTGCTTGCACAGAGCCTGTAGTTACTTCTCTCATGTGTGCCCCAACCTGTGGTACCAAAGTCTGCTAATATCCACCTCTGAAATAGCTGAAGCAACCTGGCCAATCTCAGTATTCCCCTTCAGATAATATAAGTTCCTACTACGGACCCCCTTCATCACCACCAAAGATCCCTTAGTAACCTTTGTTACAGCATCCTCAAAGATCACCTTGAATCCTTTTGCCTCCAAAGCTCCAACTAAGATAAGATTCTTCTTCAACTAAGGAATAAATCTTACCTCCTTCAATTTACGGATAACTCCGTCGTGCATTCGAATCCTCACGGTACCTATCTCACAAATACCACAGGATTGATCATTTTCCATGATAACAACACCTCCATCGAGTCTCTCAAATGATAAAAACCAATCTCGCTTAGGAGTCACATGATAAGTAGCGCTAGAATCAAGCATCCAATCTGATGCATCCAAGTGGTTCATCTTCAGAGTAATCAATAGAGAAAAGATCGAATCATCGGAATTATCGCCTTTCGTAATATTCACCTCATTGGCCTTCGGGCCCTTCTTCTTTGCTATTCTCCTTCTCTATGATCTTTGGACAGTCTCTATTCCAATGTCCTTGCTTCTTGCAGAATGCACATTGGTTCTTTCCTAGCTGGTGATGACCACTTGACTTTGACCTGCCTCTATTTCTACCTCTCAGATATGTGCTTCTTTCCCTCAAATTATAACGCAGGAAGTCTCATTATCCTTCCTCCTCAAATTATAATTCGTCAAAGCGTTAGTCACTTCACTATAAGTGATAGAAGATCTCCCGTTCAACAATGTAAACATAAAGGTATCATACTCCTCATCTGGTAAGGAGCCCAAAAGAATAATAGCCTTGTACTCATCCAATATATTCTCATCCACATTAGCCAAGTCCGACAACAACTTAGTATAGTTGTTCACATGAACTGCTAGTGAGGTGCCCCTGGATATCTGAAATCTGAATAACCTACACAGCAAGTACAATCTGTTCCCAACACTATTCGTAAGGTACTTGTTGTTGAGAATTTCTCACATCTTCATTGCAAACGTCACCCCAATCACATTATATTTCACCTCCTGTTCCAAAAAAAACCTGATCACCTCATAAGCATTCCTATTCATCTTTTTCCATATCGCCTCTTCATATTTTAGTGACATCTCGTGGACCATGATAGTCTCCCCTAAATTCTGAGCATTGAGCGCATCCTGAACATCGCTCATCCATAAACCAAAATTGATCTTCCCGTCATACTTCACCATACTAATCATAGTGTTCTGAAACCCAACTTGAACTGTACCCACCATCTTGCTACTTTCACCAACTTCTTCACCCATAATCACAAACTTTAAATTACAAAAAAAGATTCAAACTTTGAAAGGATTGAGGAATTACTCAACTGAACCCTAGATTGGATTCCAAATAGAACTCCTAACCTCACGAGAAAAGCGAGATCTTCAACGGCAACTCCAAACCCTACCTCCACCAAAGCCTAGAACTCTAAGAATCAAGCTTCCAAACTGAATCTTCTTCCACCTAATCCAAAATCGTAGATCTCAAATCTAAACTCTGATACCAATTATTATGCGCCTATGCGGAAGCGTGCTCGCATACCGAACAAATCTGTGATCACGGGAGAAGAGAACCAACCACACACGAGCATAATTCAATCCAAATACGACAAATCAAACCAAACACAGAGATATACATGGTTTGGCAATTTGCCTACGTCTATGGGGAGAGGATGAGAGATTCCACTAAATCAAGGAGAGTACAAAGGGGTTACAAACTCACAAAATCACTCACACAACCCCTAAACCAAATCTCTCAACTTGCTCACAAGTTCTCTCTCTCTCAATATGCTCAGTACAATCTAAAATCTCTATTTTTTAACCCTAGAAAAAACGTGTTTGATTATATATCAAAACACAAACCCAATGCGAACAGGAAACCAAAGTTTAGGCCCAGCCTGACTCGCGGTTGACTGCAGAGCCACGTGCGGTCGACCAGATCCAACGACAGAAACCAATTTTCATTACAGGGTTTGGACGGTCGACCGTCGTGCCACTCGCGGTCGACCGCGAAAAGTCTAGAGACTTTTCTATCTTGCGTGCATGTTTACGATCGACCGTCACGCCACTCGTGGTCGACTACTGGAAGTCCAAAGCTGTTTTCTGTCAATTTTTTGTGGATGTGAAGAAAGGCCCACCCGAATTGTTAACTATGTGAAGCTTGTGGGGCCACGAGTTGTGAAGAGGTCATGTGAAGGCCCAACCGAGATTTGGTTTTGTTCGTGCTTATAAATGCTCGCCGAAAACAATAGCCTAGGGTTGCGTGCAAGGTGGGGTGCAATTGAGGGTGTGCGGCTGCAGAAAGGAATTGTGCAGGAGTTTTTTGGCTGTGATTTTTTTTCGGCAGAAGAACATTGACAACGTCTGTGTTCAGGCAAGAAAGCAAGGGAAAAACCGGCGGTTTGCTGCTGTGCTTGGTGAAGAAAGACAACGGCCATCTGAGAGAGTTTTTGTATCCTTTTGAGAGAGATATTTGTATGAGAGGTTTGAGAGTTTGTGTGAGGGTTTAGATTGAGTAATTATAAACCCTAGTTATATCTCTCCCTCTAATAGTAGATCTCCCTCCTCCTTGCCCTGTGGACGTAGGCAATTTGCCGAACCACGTAAAATTGATTTGTTTGTGTTTGTGATCATTATAATAGTTTTTAGAATCCCTCGATAAGTCAGTCCTAGAACTGATGAGAGGAAGAGCCGATATCTCATCTTGTTGAGATATTCGCTTCAGATTCTTGTTTCCTTACCGAGACGGGAATTCTTATTGATCTTTCTCTCTTATTGTGCATCAGAAACTCTGCCAAAATTTCCGCTGCGCACAACAAGTAGTATCAGAGCCTAGATTCCAGATCTAGGGTTTGGTTGGAGGAGTAGATTAATTTGGAGGCTCGTCTAGGGCTTTGTTTGGTGATAAAGGTGAAATATTTTGGTAAAGACACTATCTTTTTAGTTTTGGATCTATTCTTTGTTCGTTGGTGCGTTGAGTAAGATGTCGGTGAAAGAAGGTGCTTCGGGTGTCGAGGGTGATGTTTCTGGCGCGAAGACAATTCAGAGTTTGAATATCCACTCTATGAAGATAGATGTTGAGAAGTTTAATGGCACAAACAATTTTAGATTATGAAGGTGCGAGGTTTTGGATGTGCTGAACGCGCAGAATTTGGAGGATACCTTGGAGTTAGATGACAAGCCAGATGACATTGAAGAGAAGGTTTGGAAGAAGATGAATCTAACGGCGTGTGGTGTGATTAGGTCTTGTTTGACTCAAGATCTAAAATATGATGTGATGAATGAGACTTCTGCAAAGAAGATTTAGGAGATTCTCGAAAGCAAATATCTGACAAAGAGTGTTGAGAACCGCTTGCATTTGAAGAGGAGACTTTATCGTTTTCAGTTGAAGAAGGGAACCTCAATTAAAGATCACATGAACACCTACACAAAGCTCCTTACGGATTTGGCGAATGTGGATGTCATGATTGAAGATGAGGACAAGGCGTTGCTGTTGTTGAGTTCCTTGCCCGACGAGGAATATGAGAACTTCGTCCTTACTCTGATTAATAGGAAGGCATCTCTTTCATATAGTGAGGTCACTGCTGCACTGGTGAATTATTAGCTTCAGAAGAAGGATAAGGATACTTCGACTGAGTCGGTAGCAGAGGCGTTGACCGCAAGAGGGAAGGGTCCAAACCGAAAGAATTAAAAGTCACAGTCTAGAGTAGGACATCCTATAATTGGAAAAGATCAGTGTGTTTGGTGCAAGGAGCCTGGTCATTGGAAGAAAGACTGCCCAAATCTCGACGAATGGATGAAGAATAAGCAGAAGGGAAAAGGGAAGCAACCATCAGAAGCAAACATCATATCGGATGGTAATATTTCTGACTCTTCTATTTATTCGCTTTCTATCAGTCCTACATAGAGCTATTCGGAGGAATCCGAGTGGATGTTGGATAGTAGTGCGACCTATCATGTGTGTCCTAGAAGGGAATGATTCTCTAGTTTTAAGAAGCTGGATAGTGGTGTGGTGTACATGGCTGATAACCGTGCATGCCAGATCCTTGGAATAGGAAGAATTCACATCAAAATGTTTGACTGGACTGTTAGGGAGTTAAATGATGTGAGATATGTTCATTCTTTGAGGAAGAACTTGATCTCGATTGGAGCTTTGGTTGGAGAGGGTCTGAATGTTCGAATTAAGGACATGGTTCTCAAGATTGTGGAAGACTCTTGGGTTGTGATGAAGGGCGTCAAGAGGAATAACCTGTATTACTTGATTGGAGGTATAGTGGCAGGTGGAGAACTGGCGACTTCTATTGATTCGACTAGACTGCGGCATTTGGGGCTTGGCCATTCCAGTATTAATTCCTCGCATAAATTGAAAGAGGGTGTGAAGACCTACAGTTTGAAGTCCAGTGAACATGTTGATGTGAGTAAGAAGACCAATGTGAAGTTTGGCACCTCTATTCACCAAGCTAAGGGTTGTTCCGGAGGTGTTCACGTGGATGTTTGGGGGCCTTCCAAGGGAGCATCAAGGTAATAGAATTTTGGTTTCCTTTATTAGTGGCTGTTCTAGACGTGTTTGAGTTACAACCAAATCCTCTATGGATAAAGTCCTAGTAGTCTCTAACAGTTTGAAGAAGTGTAAGGTGGACAGAAAGATGAAGGTACTTCATTCTGATTTTGAGGGGAGGTACAAGATGGACCTGTTTCTGTATTGGAGCCGAGCTCACGGCATTTCGAGATACTTCGTTAGAAAGAAAATCTTGGGGCAACCAGATAGGGTGACAAATTTGGAGAACCATGCCTTGCTGGAGGAGGATCGTTGTTTGTGGTTGAGCAATGATTTGTAGAAAAGGTTCTGGACTGAGGCTTCGATATATTTGAGTCATCCTATTAAAGAGTTGTCAACTGCTGTGATTTGAGATAAAAGTCTATTGGAAGATAGGTCTGATTGTGTCACTTTGGATGAGGCTTCGATGAGGAAGCCAATTGACTCTCAACAGGTGGAGAGTTTTGGACAGACCTTAGTTGTATTGCAGCAGGTGGAGATTGATGCTAATTCATATTAGGTGGAGATTATTCCATATACTCCAGATCATTCTGCATCGTTTGAGATTCCAGCTAAGGTGACACAGCTTAGAGATCATTTATATTTGGGTGCAGATGATGAGTTGTTTGATTCGAGTGTAGCTGGTAGACGTAGTTTGGATACAGCCATTAGTTCACCTCGGATGGAGGTGTTTGATATGTTTCAGTTTGAGGCCATTGAAGGTGCTATCAGCCGCAGAGTAGATGATATTGAAGAAGGGTTGCGAACTCTTCTATTGGATTGAGTTCGTTCGCGGCCATTTGGGTGAACTATGTGAATGCTTGATTCCTTGGGCAAGAGGATACGTATGTAGTCTTTATGATGCAGCCGGGTTGGATTTTCATGGGGGTGAGATCGATTTAGTGAGTTGATACCGATATTTAGAGAGTGTTTGCATTCTCATTTGGGTCTCGACTTGTTGTGGATTGAGTCCGTTGTCGTGAACTGTTTCACTTCGTACTGGACGCAACAAGTGAGACATTTGTTTTGGTTGGTGTCGGCTTAGTTTTAGAAAAACTTCGCCGAGGTGGAGAATTATAAACGTGATGGGGGGACCACACCCACCAATTAAAAACCTGGCCCACCCGATGTACATGTGCATTAGGTACATGTACAGCAGGTGTTTTTGTTCTTTTCGTGGACGTGAAGAAAGGCCCACCCGAATTGTTAACTATGTGATGCTTGTGGGGCCACGAGTTGTGAAGAGGTCATGTGAAGGCCCACCCGAGATTTGGTTTTGTTTGTGCTTATAAATGCTCACCGAAAATAATAGCCTAGGGTTGCGTGCAAGGTGGGGTGCAATTGAGGGTGTGCGGCTGCAGGAAGGAATTGTGCAGGAGCTTTTTCGGCAGAAGAAAATTAACAGCGTCTGTGTTCAGGCGAGAAAGCAAGGGAAAAACCGACGGTTTGCTGCTGTGCTTGGTGAAGAAAGATAGCGGCCATCTGAGAGAGTTTTTGTATCCTTTTGAGAGAGATATTTGTATAAGAGGTTTGAGAGTTTGTGTGAGGGTTTAGATTGAGTGATTGTAAATCCTAGTTGTATCTCTCCCTCTAATAGTAGATCTCCCCCTCCTTGCCCTGTGGACGTAGGTAATTTGCCGAACCATGTAAAATTGGTTTGTTTGTGTTTGTGGCCATTATAATAGTTTTTAGAATCTCTCGACAAGTCAGTCCTAGAACTGATGAGAGGAAGAGCCGATATCTCACATTATTGAGATATTCGCTTCAGATTCTTGTTTCCTTGGTGAGACGAGAATTCTTATTGATCTTTTTCTCTTATTGTGTACCAGAAACTCTGCCAAAATTTTTGCTGTGCACAACAAAGATGCCACATTTCCTCTGGTGAGCCTGCCGATTTCATCAAGTGCTCTAGGTTCATCTAGTTCTTCCTTGTCTTCAACATCTGAGGAGCAAATATAAAATGTAACACCTCATGTCGTCGAGATTGAAAATTAGTTCTATAATTAAAATTTCAATGATAAATGATGAATAGATCCTTTTTGTTTATTAGTTAAAGGAGCTCTGCATTTTAGTTATTAACATAGAGGTTTTTCAAATGTTTATGTATTAAAAAGCCTAAATGGGTTTTAAGTCAAAAGCTGTCAACCCGTTAGTTAACTCGTCAAGCTAAAAATTCCTATATAAGGCCTACAAAACCTAGAGATAAACATTTTTTAGATTCTAACACCTCATAGGACCAACTAAGTTTGGAAAAGGAAGAGGAGAACTGTTCGACGTACGTTCATCAACTTTGAGATCATATTTTCAGTAGAAAATCCTTAGGCAAGTACTATCTTAGTTTTTTTCCACTTTGTTCCTTAAATGCATTTGAATTCTCTATATTAAACATATTTTGATCTATCATGATTGTATCTTGTCTCACCTTTGATGAATTCTTGAGCTATATCATTGTTTTTGGTGAAAAACAAGCACATATGTCAATATTGACCCTAGAGTTATAAAAGTCTAATCAAGGCCAGTAGGTTATATTTCATATGCTAGGCTTTGGTAGTTTTATTTATCAAATTTTGTTCTACATGTGCATATAAGTTTTGATGATATTCTACAAGATTTTAAAAAATATTATATGAGAAATTATATTTTAATCGAGTCGAAGATCATGATATGTGTTTCTTATATGTTAGTTTCATGTTATCATGTTGAAAAAATGTAAATAAGCATCCCTAAGTTTGACATAATAAAGATACGAGAAAACCCTAAGTTAAAATCTAGAAAATCTGTTGAAAATCTACTTTTAGACGTCTAGTTAGAATTTTTAGATGTATAGAGTTCAGCTTAGATGTCTGGATGGATTTTCAGATGATTCTGTTTTGTTTTTCTAAAATTTGAGTTTTTGTAATTTGAAGATTAGATGTCTAGTTTCAATCTATCAGATGTTTGGTCCAAAATTCAAACTTTTGGTGAGATAATTCAGATGCCTGAAAATGTGCACAGCCTGTTTTATTTTGTTTCATGAGTCGTTTGTCTTCGTAACTTCTTCTATAACTTTTTGAAGATGATGAAACTTTATGAACATCTTTGGTAACATGTTTTGAGTGTATTCAAAATTTGTTTGATGTTTTTGAGTTATGTTCTGATAATTATCCAGTTGAACCAAAAAGTCCAAAAATATCGTTTTTTGTTGTTTGAATCTCAAGTCCAATGTAGACGGTCAAAGCATATTTTCACTGAAGATCCAAGAAGTGAACGCCCATGCGTAAACACTTTGAATGGGCCCAAAGTCAAGCCCACAACAAGCTGTAGCGAAGATCACCTGATGATTAAAGCGAACCTCGCAAAGCAAGTCATATAGATTCGACCAAGTCAGATACGTGTTGACCCCCCTGTAACACGCTTTAGATCAAGTCAAAAGGCGATATTAATTGGCCAAACCCAAAGTCAAATTCTGAGCTAAATTCAAACTCATAGGCGAAGTTTGCCAACTAACGAACTTTGCCCATATAGACTAAGTCATCAACTTCCGAAGAAGACATGCCCACGTTAGAAGCGACCCTTGCCCACGTCCGCAGCGACCTTTGCCCACGTCTTCAGCGAGCTTTATTAATCCAACGAAGTTCGCCCAATAGCCGTTTCAAAGCTATTTTCAAGGGGATAACTGCTCCCCACTAACACTTACTTTAATGGCCACTTAATTCACAATTAAGGAGACCATTAACTCTCTCTTTTAGCCTATAAAAGGAGAGGAAATCATCTACAACAAACACACAAGACAGAGACGGATATACACACACGCACACGCATATGCGTAGAGACATACGAGAGGTATTGTGAAGAGAAGATTGAGCTAGCTTCCAAGCGATCCGATCCTCATCAATAACAAAAAGACCTATCGTCTTAGTCGGTGAGCCAACAGAGTACAAGATCGATGATCCACCGGCACACAGAAAAGAACCCCAGAGAATTTTTTTTTCTTTGTTTTATTCTATTTTCTTTTGTTGTAATCTGTGTCAATTACAATCCAAAAGAATCCAAAACAGGATGACGACTCTGCTGGGGACTTCTTTCTCCTCCGACGAGAAGATTGTGTCGCACGCCGACACTAAGACCCTCGGGTCTTTTGCTGAAATGCTGGTCATTGAATTTGATCAGTGGAAGTTCAAGAAATTAATTTCCAAGAACAAAATCTCTACAATGAAAACTGTACGGAGCTATCGCAAAATTCACCATAGTGTAAATCTCAGGTCTAAAATGACCCCCGCATGTGAAAATCCCACCTTTGTCGAAGATTATTCGGGCTTTGTTGGAAGCCAAACGAACATCACCAAGGACGAAGGAATTTCGACTCTCACATCGAGCAAAGATCAAGATGTTATCATATTTGATCTCGGTCTTCAATCTTCGACTCCTCTAGGAGTTCGATTCAAAGTTTCTTGTGATGCTTGCTATGCTTCATAGACAGAAGCAAGGAATGGGGGTTATTCCTCATCCAAATTTCCTCAAATGAATAACATCATCGTCCATGATCCCGTTGCACAAACTTCTGACCAACGTCACCATAAGCGACGTTCACATTCCAAGGCCAAAACTAGCAAAGTTGGCACCAATGTTGACTTAAGAGGATTCATAACTCTGAAGAGAGTTCGCCAGTGTTAGCGTTGCGCGTCCCTTAGTGAAATAATCTTGGCAGTTCAAAAGAGTTGCCAACACAAAGAAACAATATTCAACCATCTTAGTCATGTTCTTGAGCTTTCAGAAGCTCGGACTAAATGACGACGACGCACACGAAAGAGAAAATTGCATTTGTTTACTGTCAACACGACAAGTATGGCTTCTAAAGACGACGAGGAAAGTTCACATAGCTCACCTGATCTAGTATACTCTCTTGGCATTGGATCCATTCTACCAGAAGTCGATGGAGTGTATCACAACACCATGCTAAGGAGAAGAGCAGCTATTCTTTTTGACTACTCCTTCATTCTAATGCGAACATCGCAATCTTCATCCCAGATAAATCAACCCGCTTCCAATGGAGCTAACTCCGCCATAGCATCGAATCCAAACCCTAGTTCAAGTCAAGAACGACAATGGGCAATAGACATGGCAGACCGAGAATACATTTTGACCCAAATGGCAATTTAGAAGAAAGATTCAGATGAACGAATTGCATGACTGGAAGAGATTGTTAAGCAACTTCTATTAGCCTCTTGCCCTCAAACAAGCTCTTCAAAAGGAAAAAGGCCACTTGGCAAGAATATTCTTGAAGACGATCAATAACAACAAGATGATGCAGATTCTGAACATGCAAGATCAGAGGCTACACTACCTTCAAAACCAAATTAGGAGGCCAAAGCCCTGGAAGACATTAAGAATCAGCTTAACATTTTTTCTCAATGAACAAAGCTCAAGAAGGTTGGAACCACCTGACCTTATCCTGTTGAATGGGATATGGTTCCCTATCCGATGAAGTTCAAGCCACCAACGCTTCACGCGTTTGATGGCAAAGGGTCCCCAAACCAACATATCTACTATTTCCATCAGCAAATTGGAAATGTAGTGGATAACGATGCTATTAAGGCATATCTTTTCATTAACACCCTTTAGGGGGTAACCTTTGGTTGGTTCCAAAAATTTGCCCGAGGGCTCAATCAAGTCCTCCGAGGATTTGAAATCAAAGTTCCTCTCTCAATTCCATGAGCAACAGTCCGATGTCACCATGGCCAAACTCCTTTCCGAGAAACAAAACGGGAATGAAACGGCCAGGGAATATGTTGAAAGATACCACACCTTGACATTGTGATGTCAAAACATGTCATTACCAATGCTACTTCAAACTTGTCGGCACAACTTCCTGGCACGAATTGAAGCCCACATGGGCACTGTTACTGCTCACACCTAGAAAGATTTGATGGAGCAAGCTGAGATAGCTGAGAAAACGTTAGAGGGTTTTAACAAATTTCAACTTTGCACCAACTTCAAGGACAACAAATGCAAACAAGGGCAGACGTCATAGCCAAAGGCCAAAGAAACTTTCGCTGTTGGAGTACAGAATGCTAATAATAGCTAACAAAAGGAACGAAGGAAGAAATTTTAGCATAGTTATTCATTCAAGGATGAACATACAGTTGCCATCTTCCACGTACTTAACAAGGAAAATTGTCTAAAGCTTCCAAAAGCTCAATGCCCGGAAGAAGTCAGAAAGACTAATGACCCGAACTACTGTCTCTATCACAGAAAGTTAGGAAACCCGACGAAGAACTATTACATCCTCAAGGATAAGATCCATACATTCGTTGAATTAGGAATTCTCAAGCTCAAACCTGAGCAAAAGAAAGTTATCGCTAACATAGTGACTCTCCAATTCGGTTCTATGTCAGAGATTTAAGCTCAAAATGGCGTTATCCCCATTCCTACCGCAAGAATGGAGGCGGTTAACTATCACCGCTAAAACCAACAAAGTCGAGGCTTAGTTCCTCTTACCACGACAAAAGGAGAAATAATGTGGGTACATCCCGACCTTCTTCAAGATGAAGATTGAACTCTTTAGAAGCCTAAGAGCAAGTAAAAGATGAAAAACTATAACACCACCTCCATGATCATTGAAGAAGAGTCCATGTATATCACTTCACTTATCGACTCGGATGGGAAAAAAGTAGCCATGACAGGGACAAGATCCGGCAAAGATTACCTGAGGGATTATAATCAGCCGCGAATGTCCAAACAACATGAACCAGTCAAGCAAAAGGAGACCCAGTTCAACAAAGCCCTACAGTGTCCTCTAAGTGATCCTAAGGCCCTGTTCAAATATGATATCATGGCACAATTGGCCACAATTGGCCAATATTTTAGCCTGCATCACCTTATTCGAACTTCTGCATTTGTCTAAGGATACAAGAGAGGCTTTGAAAGAAGCCCTGAATGATAGTGAGGCATTTCTCACCCACATGATCAAACCTCCTTAAGATGAAGAGTCCGAGCAATGCTATCAATGCTGAAAGCAAATGTTGCACATTACCTTCACCTTGGAAGATATGCTGGTCAAGAACCATCATCATAATCGAGCCCTTTACTACGCTAGGTATAAAGGGTTGTCAAGGATCGAGAGGACTCATATCGATCCAGACTCCGCACTGAGCATAATCCCACGAAGACTCTTAAGATTCTTGGGAATTCCACTTCATAAGCTCTCAAAGACGTCTGCAACCATACTTGGCTTCAACTCCAGTAGCAGTCGATCTCTTGGAAAGATACGACTTAAGTGTTAGATCGGAAACATGAAGAAGAAAGTGACTTGTTATGTCATCGACGTCGAAACACCTTACAATCTCTTGCTTGGACGACCTTGGAGCCACTCTAACTAGATCGTCCCTTCAACACTTCATTAGTGTTTCAAATACATTGATGAACATGGAGTCTAACAGAGAGTTGATGCTGAATGACATCCTTTCAAGGGGGTGGAAATCTACTTCACTGACTCTCTCTTGTATGATGAAAGTCAAAATTGTCCTCCCCAAAGATGAGGATAGAGGTAATGAAGCAGATGTTGAGCTAGATTTCATTGACGATTCGGTCTGGGAGATAGATCCACTTGTAATTACCCTAGAGGACCTCTATATCAACCAATCTGTCGAAGGTCAAGGTGATTGGATCTTCAATGAAGAAGAGTTTTCTTATGACTGCTCTTTAGGCTCTAAGTTTAAAAACTAAAGAGTCGAAAATCTGATGGCCATATTAGTCTTCAAACCAACATTGCACATGTCAATAAACGATTCATACCATGCTCACAAGCAGCTGGACAACTCGAAGGACGCCACCTTCATGGTTCCTCCTAGAGGGAACACTTCAAACCTAATCATCTTCGAAAAAGTTGAGTCACAATCACACTTATAGAGCTCTAATGAAGAAGCTAAGGTAGCGCCAAAATTTTCTCGAGATAGCTGACAATCTCAACAAATCATGGTAAAAATAGGATACAGTCTCACTGCAAAATAAAAGTTGAATTTTGATGGAGGACTACGAGTTCCTTTGATCCACTTTACGCCAGAAGGTGAAGTTTTTGATTATTACAATTGGACCAAACGAGGACTCGATTACATCTCTCTAGAAGTCGAGCCACAAGTAGGACCAACATCTGACAACTTCCTAAGTAGTTCTTCAGACACGTCTAACTGGGATTCTGACATCAGCCTTGGAATCTTGTGCATTGAATTCACGACCAACCTGGTCTCATACAACCTAACTACGGATCTCGATGAATCTGAGGTGTTTTGAAAATTCTGAAAACAATTCATGCGCAAAGTATTTTAGAAAACAATAGGAGTCGTGTTTTGAAACCAGAGAACCACCCACCGAAGATAAAATGGTCCAAATCAACATTGGTGACGAAATCATCCCAAAACCCATCTTTATAGGTGAAAGTCTATCATCCGCTAAAAAGGAGGAACTCATAGTTCTCCTCCAAGAATATATTGATGTCTTCACCTAGAGCTATGAAGATATGCTGGGTCTAGACCCTAGTGTGGGCGTACATCGTCTTAACATCAATCGTAGTGTTAAGCCAGTCAAACAACAGCAACTGCGCTTCCGTCCTAAATTGATGGAACAAATCGAAAAGGAAATCTACAAGCTCATTGAGTGTGGGTTTATCCGAGAAGAACAACATCCTGATGGGTTAGCCAACATCGTGGTAGTGATGAAAAAGAGTGGTAAGATCCGAATCTGCACCGACTTCCATGATCTCAACCTCGCTTGTCCAAAAGATGAGTTCCCTCTCCCTATCATAGACGTTATGGTCGATATTATGCATGGTTTTGAGATGATGTCTTTCATAGACGGTTTCTCTGGATACAACCAGATCAAAATGCATCCAGATGATCAAAAGCACACAGCCTTCAGAACACCTTTAGGAGCATAATGCTATACGGTAATGCCCTTTGGTCTGAAGAACGCTGGAGCTACTTACTAACGTGTCATGAACATGATCTTTCATGGACATCTGCGTAAAATAGTGGAGTGCTACATTGGCGACCTCACGATTAAAAGTTGCCATAAATAAGACCACGTTGGTGATCTAAGAACGGTGTTTAAAGTCATGCGGAAACACCAACTCAAGATGAATCCAACTAAGTCCTTCCTTGGGGTATCATCCGGTAAATTCCTTAAGTTTATTGTAACATCCACATGAGCACACATCGATCCCAAAAAAGTGAAGGCCATCCAAGAGATGCCACCTCCAAAGAGCCTTAAGGAGCTCAAAGGTCTACAAGGATGATTAGCCTACATCCGAAGTTTTATCGCTAATTTGTCGGGGAAATGTCAACCATTTCAAAGACTTATGAGAAAGGTGTTTTGTTTATCTGGGATAATGCTTTCCAAGAAGCTTTCAACAAAATCAAAGCTTATCTCACAAAGCCACCAGTGCTAGCCACACCAATATCAGGAAAGCCATTCTTGATCTATGTCAAGGCAATGGATCATTCACTTGGAGCCCTTCTCGCTCAGAAAAATGATAATGGCCATGAACGAGCCATTCACTACCTTAATCGGACTATGACTGGCACCAAACATTAGTATAACCCAGTCGAGAAGGAATGTTTAGCATTGGTTTTCGTGATCCAGAAGATACGACACTATCTCACCGGTCAATCCATTCACGTAATCTCAAAAGTCAATCCTCTATGGATACTCATGACGAAACCTGGGTCACTGAATTCCAGGTTAGCAAAATGGGCGATACTGCTATCGCAATACGACATGACATTCATATTGCAGAAAGCAGTTAAGGGTCAAGCAATAGCTGATTTTCTGGCAGAACACCATATTCCCGAGTCTTCTAAGCTCTATGAAGATATCCTGGATGAAGTCTTTGAGTCAAACACTATCTCAGACCACCAAATATGGCAGCTCTACTTTGACGATGCGTCATGATGCAACTATAAAATAGTAATCATTGTAGGAGTAGGGGTAGTACTAATTGACCCATATGGACATATCCTACCTCGGGCCTATTCATTGACCGAGCCATGCTCTAACAACGTAGCCGAGTATAATGCTCTTATAATTGACCTACAACTTGCTCAAGACATGGGTGTCAAATACCTTGAGGCTCATGGTGATTCTAAACTAACCGTGAATCAAATCAAAGGAGAATACAAGGTCTGCCACAACGACCTCATGCCTTACCATAAAGTGGCAACGAAACTAGACCAATCTTTCGAAGGCTTCTACAATAGCTACATAGCTTGCCTCGAAAACACCCATGTGGATGCTCTCGCGTCCCTTGTAGCCACACTCACCTTGGCACCTGAATCCACTAGGTCTATCACGGTGGCTAGCCATCAATTATGTTCCCCAGAGTATATCCTTGAAGCCAATGAAGTGCAGGTCAGGATAACTCACTTTGAAGGTAATGATTGGCAGTTCCCGATCATCAACTATGTCTTGCACGGGATACTACTAGATGATTTAAAGTAAGCAATCTTGATCCAAAGAAGAGCCTTATGCTTCTTCTATGATTCTACCACACAGACTTTGTACCGATAATCCTTCGACAGTATTTTGCTTTGATGCTTATCACCAAGTGAAGCTTGAGAAGCGTTATAGCCAGCCTATGATAGTGCGTGTGGGGCTCATCAACTAAGTCCCAAACTTCAAGACTGACTTCATCGTCTAGGCTACTACAGGCCGATAATGATAGTATATGTGGTAGCATACGCTAAATGATGTCACGCATGTCAAATCCACGTTGACTTTCTACATCAACCTTCGAAAGAATTACATTCGACAGTTTCCTCTTAGCCATTTTAAGCCTGGGGCATGGACATCATTAGGCCAATTAGCCCATCATCCACCAAAGATCATTGATTCATCTTGGCCATCACAAATTACTTCTCCAAATAGACCGAAGCTGTTCCCCTTAGAAACATTGATCGTCTAACTAGAAACATTGATCTTCTCGATCCCAAAATCTTCAACGAGTCATCAAGTTAACATCACACCTCTGTTTGACTCTAAAATATCCTAACCACTGTCATGTTAACATCACACCTCTGAACAGTGTCCACTTTAAGCATCATCTGTACTGTCATGTTAACATTACACCTCTAAACAGTACCGACTTGATCGAACCGTCATGTTAACATTACACCTCTAAATGGTTTCCCTTGATCTGACTAGTTAATATTACACCTCTGTCAGACCATTTTGTGGACCAGTTAACATTATACCTTTGTTAACCTCTTCTAGCGAATTTGACCGGTTAATATTACATCTCTGTCAAACTCGCTCTTATCAAAAATCGATTAGTTAACATTACACTTCCATCGATTTTCTACCTTTAAGATAATACCACACTTCCAAAAGGTAGTCGTCCTTTGGACTCTCATGAACCAACCGATTAACATTACACCTATATTAGTTATTCCTTTTTAGCACGTTAACATTACACCTCTATCAAAATTCTTCACTACTGTTATGTTAACATTACACCTATGAACAATACTAATCTTACAAACCTGATATGTTAACATCACACCTCTATCAGTTTGATTCGACCAACCAGTTAACATTACACATCTGTCAAATATCCACTCACTGCCATGTTAACATTACACCTCCGAACAGTGTCTGTCATGTCCCCAAAATGAACAACTTATTTTTAGATGCATGATAATGGCAACATGTGCATAAAGTACATGCTAAGCTTGCAGTGCGTTTCCATATTACACTAAACTTCATTTTAAAAGAAACTTTATTGACAAATAGAGAAGTCTCAGAGTAAAACTACATTATAACAAGTTCACTCTAATGAGTCATAAGACTTATTACATATGCATAGTAGCAAGACTCGTACAACTTTAACTTTCAGCATCAACACCCTAAAAGATCCTTCTCATGTTCTAAAGATCTGAGTTACAAATAGAGCTATCTAATTTTCATCTAAAAAAGATTAAAAAATAATGGGGTGAGTTTACACTCAGTGAGCAGAAAGCTTATCATTAGCGGATAAGACAAGTTTAAGAATTTATCAATACTAAAATTTAATAAGCTATCGTAAAAAAAAAACGATTAAGAAACACATAATATTTCGAATAAGAGGAATTTCCAAGAATAGATGTGATATTTCATAAAAGAATATTCACAAATTATGAAACAATACGAATAAACACTAAATGCCTTTAAAATCACAATTATCCATCTAAATCCATACATTCAAAACTTCCTCTATTATCACACTAAGGCTACAAAAATTATAGCCCAGTAGTATGAGAATGCACATCAAATAACTATAAGTCAACCCGGTGATAGAATGTACCTAACACTATCAAAGGTTGCCTGAAGGCCACTTCACTTTTGTCAAAACGGCCACTTTAATACTAGTCGGTACATTCAATACCATATGCTAGGATTAAACAAATCACTTCACTCCATAGTGGAGTTCTGAGGATTTTTGACATTTAAAACCCTTTTCTGTTCTCTCAAAGTATCACTCATAATTTTCACTAGTATGAAAAGCAATATAAATACTTAAACACTTTTATAAACTTTTCTCATATCAATTTCATGAAAGTAGAATATTCATGAACCTAAACGAATAAATAATTTATTATTTTTTTGTCAAACAAAACTCTTTAATAAATGTATTTGAACAGTAAATTTGAAATGATATATTTTCAATAATCTCATATACTAAAAAATTATTTACCATAATTTCTCTACACAAAAATAAATTATCATTTAAGTAATATATAATAGAAAACATCTAATGAGAAGAAATCTACTCACCTTAAAGGATTTGATCACACTTTGGAGAACTGTACTTAAGAACTCTACTCCTCGATTAAACCTATAAACATACAATACGTATAAACACTAAATATATCTAAACATAAATTATTATGGGTATGAAACTAATATTCCTGGTTGCAACGGGCTTTGCTGAAAAACTCATCTTATCTTTTATAGAAAAATGTGGGTCTTAAATCAATCACTTCTAGCTTAAGGGGCTAATATAATTTTTCCTACACCATTGGTTCTTTTATTGAAAAAGAGATTGGACTTAAAAGGAAACTAATCTAGCTGTAAGGATCTATGCCAAAAATTCTATTTTTCCCTAGTACATTAGCTCATCCCTCTGTTTCCTCAATGCCCCAGAACTCATTTTATTTGGGTTGGGTTTGATGACCAGATTAGCCATTGTTGGCAAAACCCTAGCTCAAGGATGGTCGGAGATCATCCGACGTTGTTGGAGATGACGCCGGCGGCCAGAAAGGTGTGAGTTTTTTATGCACGCAAAAGAAACCATCAAAGAATAAAGCTAACCTCTTAGAAGCTATGTCCTTTCCCTTCATTCTCTTTGTGATCTGTAGATTCTTTCTTACTTATTTTTTTTCATTTCTTTTTCTTTGTAGAATGGAGATCATTTGATTTATGGGGTTTTTTTAAAGTTTCCATGAATTTTGGATTTCTAAACTCCCATATTAATTATACTTACAACACACAATTACTCAATTTACTACCTACAGTTATGAAACTATTAATTAACTCAAAAAATGGAACTCTACATCCTCCCCACATTAAATACAGTTTTTTCCTCGAAACATTACGTACCTTGGTTCTCAAAAAGTTGAGAATACTTTTGTCGCATCTCATCTTCAAGTTCCTACGTTGCTTCTCTTGCAGAGTAATTCATCCATTGAACCTTCACATATCGAATAGTACATCTCCTAAGCACTTGCTCTTTATGATCTACAATACATTCTGGTTGCTCCTCATGTGTTAAGTCTTCCTTTAGCTCAATGAGTTCTAGTTCTATAACTTGATCTGGATCTCGAATAAATTTTCTCAGTATAGATACATGAAACACATTTTGGACTCCAGCTAATGAAGGTGGGAAAGCAAGCCTATAAGCGACTTCACCAACACGCTGAAGAATTTCATAAAAGTACCCTAAAAAGGGGGTGAATAGGGTAATTCCTAATCTAATCCAATTTTGATGCCAAACTAAAAACTTATAATGCCTCCTTGTAATATGATATACAATAAGAAATGTAAGGATAAGCAAGAGATAATAGGCGATATAAACAAGCACAAGATGTAAAGAGAGCTAGTGCACAAATGACAATCGCAAACACAAGATATGATCATGGAGTTTGGTCAACCCTCAACCAATGTCTCCACTCCTCACCTCGAGGAGATCTCCACTAAATCTCAAATACTACACAATAACGGTTTCCAAGTCCACTGATAACTTTTATAACTCACACAATATCAATCACACCAGCTACACTTCTCTAAGTGTTGGACTACCCGTGTCACCTTCCTCAAGTGTTTGGAATTACAACATCTCCCTAGAATTTATAACCAATCCACTCCTCTTGGAATTAATCCTGGTCTCTCCCTACCACTCCTCTAAGTGTCCTTGTGTATTACAATGTGTTTAACAATAAGTTCGAATAAAGGATTAGTTCACCAAGACAAATGAGAATGAAATGTAAATCTCTCTCAATGAAAACACTCTCACAACTCGATTATACTAAATGTGAAATACTTAAGCTCAAGTAGTTGTGTGTGTTAACAATATCGTTAGTAATGGATTTTTGTGCATCATAGAAAATTTTTGTAATATGGGTGTTACGACCTCAAGTAGAACATTTGTAAACTTTGCTATACATGTGTGCATAATGAACGTGTGATTTGAAAGTAGTAGTACGTGACTTAGCACACATATCCATAAATTTCTTTTGATTGTCAATGTATGTATTTAAAGTTGAATCTAAAAAGATATACAGTTTTTCATATCATTCAACTCATTGTTTGGTACAATAACATTGGCAATAGAAATAAAGCAAACATGATCATTCTTGAATAAAGTAAAATTCATTTCTAATAGCTTTTACTTCTAACATGGCATCGATTTTATCATGAGATAAGCTAGCAATTTTTAAAATCAAAGCACCATGATCCAATTTTAATTTATCATTGTTTTCTTTAAGAATCACATTCTATTTAGTAATGATATCAAATTTAGAATCTAGCAAATCATGATCGGATTTTAGTTCTACATGCTTGCTTTTCAAACACATGAAATTTTGATGCAATTTGTTGTAGGCATTCATAAATCTTTCATATGCACATGTAAGTTCATCTATAGATAGTTCACTTTTGGATTCAGACTCACATACCTCACTAGGAAAATCGCCTAGTGACCGTGTGCATGAAGATGCTTTGATGTTGTTAACAATTGCACTTGAAGCAGAATTCACCGGAATGCGTTGGATTTCCTCCAAGTTTCTGTGATGTGCTTCTATATATTTCCACAAAATATAAGCACTATTAAAAGAAGCAAGTTTGTTAGAAATAGATGAATCAAAAGTTTTAAGTAAAAGTTCTAACAACTTGTTCATAGTAAACATCTTCTTATCATCCTTGCTCTATTTAGATTTCTCCAACGTGGGCACAACATAAGCATATTTAATTACTTCCCATAAGTCGACGTGTTTAGATCTAATAAATAGTTTAAATCTAAAAGTCTATTGAGCATAAGGGAAGACATTAAATGAAGGAGCAACACCTATAGCATAGCCTAAACTAAGTGCACCGTGTATATCCCTAATGATAAAGAAAACAAGAAAAATCACAAAACTAGATTAGCAAGATATAACAGCGAGGATCTTTAAATCTAGGCGATTAAGCCACAAATCAAGAGAACCAATTTTTGATACCAAATAAACGTACCCTAGAGGGAAGAAGGGGGTGGGGGGTGGGGGTGTAAATAGAGTAATTGTTAATCTAATCCGATTTCGATGCTAAACTAAAAAATTATAATGCAATATCCTCGTAATATGGTATACAATAAGATATGTAATGATAAGCGATAGACAATAGGTGATATAAATAAGCACAAGATGTAAGGAGAGATAGTGCGCAAATGATAATCGCAAACACACGATATGATCACAGAGTTCGGTCAACCCTCGACCTACATCTCCGATCCTCACCTCGAGGAGATCTCCACCAAATCTCAAATACTACACAATAACAGTTTCCAAGTTCACCGATAACTTTTACAACTCACATGATGTCAATCACACAAGCTACACTTCTCTAAGTGTTGGACTACCCGTGTCACCTTCCTCAAGTGATTAGAATTACAACCTCTTCCTAGGATTTACAACCAACACACTCCTCTTAGAATTGACCCCGATCTCTCCCAACCACTTCTCTAAGTGTCCTTGTTTATTACAACATATTTAACAATAAGGTCAAATAAAGGATTTGTTCTCCAAGACAAATGAGAACGATATATAAAGCTCTCACAATGAAAACACTCTCACAACCCGATTATACTAAATGTGAAATACTTAAGCTCAAGTGGTTGTATGTGTAAACAATGAGTAAAATAAAATTAAACTCAAATCAATCTAGCATAAATATATGATAATCAAAATATTAATTAGCTAGAGGATAAGTTTAAAAAAACTTCTCCAAAACAAAGAGAGTTAGAGATTTGAGGATGAACATCTCGAAAATGAAATTGAGGTCCTTCTCTTTGTGAAACTCTTTTCACATAAATAAACACAATTAAACATTCTTAAAACTAAAAAACAAAGTGGCAAAACTCTCTTGTTATTCCATGTATTAGAAATAAGTCTTGAGGGCTATTTATAGCCTCACAAATAAAACAAATCAGAAACTAGCCGTTACAGATGATCAGTCGATAGATAGGTGAATTGGATAACTCAGAAATTTAACTGTTGGCTAAGTCTAGAAAATTAACACACAGTTGGTTGACTAAAAAAAAATAGGTCGGTCGACTGAAAACACTTTTCGGTCGACTGACACTAGTGGTCGGTCGACTGATCGGTTATAAATAAGAATGCTAAAAAAACTGCTTCTGCCAAGTTCACTAAAAAGCAGGCCGGTTGACTGAAATTACTGTTCGGTCGATCGATCCAAGAATTCGTACGACTGAGAAACTAATACACAGATTCCTGAATTTTGAAAGGCTAAATTTCTAAATTCGATTTAAAACAGCAAAACAATTCCAAAAATAGTAAACCATTGGAAAATATTTATACATATGAAAATAAATATGTTGGAAGAGAAATTTCTAAAATAGCATTTCTCATTTGTGAAAACTCACTATTTTGTAAAACGGTAAAAAATATGAGATCATTAAATATGATTTCATAGATGAACAGAATCAACAAAAATACGAAACTGTTAAATACTTGATTCTGATGAAATCATTTTAAACCCATTATCTTCTCAAAAGGTATATAATGATAAATATGAAAATAAATGTATATATGTATAATTTGAGCTTTAAGTATAAACACATAAAGTAAACACCTAAACTACAAATAATATACCCAAGCAAATAATCTTCATTTAGCTCGATCTAGGTAGTGGGGATGAAGTGATAGTGTGTCTTTGACTTGAATGACATTGCGCTTCATTCCGATTTCCTCCAACCTCTATGAATATCATCGTTAAAGCTCAAGTCCATCCAACCTCCAATGCATGATGTTTGTGTAAGATACCTAACAAGCAAATGCAAATACTCCAAACAATGTTAGGAATTATTTGTTAATCATCAAAACTAGATTAGAAAATAGGCTCATAAACATAGTTACTAACATTTCAAACGATCCCACAAATCTTGGACTCAGCTTTCCTCGAATTCCAAATCTTTTCACACCTCTTCTAGGTGACACCTTTAAAAATACATGATCACCTTCTTGAAATTCTAAGTCTCTCTTCCTCCGATCAGCATAACTCTTATGTCTACTTTGTGCATTTCAGATATGCTCTCTTACTAAGCAAATCTTGTCTATTGTTTGTTGCACTAACTCAGGTCCAAGAAGTTTTCTTTCTCCAACATCATCCCAATGTATAGGTGAATGACATTTCCTTCCTAAAGCCTCATACGGTGCCATCTTAATGTTTGACTGGTAACTATTCTTATAAGCAAACTCTGCCAACGGCAAATGCTCCTCCCATGATCCTTTTAAATTAAGGATACAACATCTTAACATATCCTAGAGAGTTTGAATTGTTCTCTCTGATTGGCCATCCGCTTGTGGATGATAAGTTGAGCTAAAACAGAGTTTACGCTGAAGAACTTTGTGCACACCTTTCCAATACTCCGATATGAATCTAGGATCTCTATTAGATACTATCTCCACTGGAATACCATGAAGCCTAACTACTTCAGTAATGTACAACTTCGTAAGCTTTTCTAATAAAAACTTCATATTGATTGGCAAGAAGTGAGCCGACTTAGTCAGACGGTCCACTATGACCCATATAGCATTGTTACCTCTTGCAAATCTTGGTAACCTTGTGATAAAATTTATTAAAATTTTCTCCCGCTTTTGCATTGGTATGTCGAGATTTTAAGTTAATCTAGCTAGTCTCTGATGCTCTGCTTTTACTTACTGATATATTTCACATTGAAACATATTTGCTAATATCTCTCTTCATATTATTCCACCAGTATATCTCCTTCAAATCTTTGTACATTTTGGTTCCACCAGGATGCATTGTATATCTAGAACGATGAGCCTCTTCAAAATATTCTTCTTAAATTCTGTATTATTTGAAACACAGAGTCGATTTCTGAACCTAAGGGATCCATCACCGTGTATTATAAAATCTGGTTGTTTACCATCTTCCACTCCTTTTCGGATGGCTATCAAATCCAAGTCATATTTTTGGGTAATCTTAATCTCATCAACCAGAGCAGGCTGTACCTGGATGTTATTCAATTTGGCTGATGGTTGTTGACATCAGATCTCAATTCTCAACCTATCCAAATCTTCTAATATACGCCTTTATCAAGTAATGAGACAAGCTATTTTACTCTTTTGACTAAGGGCGTCAGCAACTACATTTGCTTTCCCTGGGTGATAATTAATACTAACATAATAATCTTTAAGTATGTCTAACCATCTCCTTTGCCCTCATGTTCAACTCTTTTTGAGTAAATATATATTTTAAACTCTTGTGATTAGTATAAATTTCACAATGCACTCTATGAAGATAACGTCTCCAAATTTTAAGGCAAAAAAATAGCCACCAACTCTAAATCATGTGTTGGATAATTTTGTTCATAAGGTTTTAATTGTCGAGAACCATAATCTACCACTTTTCCATTTTGCATGAGCACATATCCCAAACCTTTATGAGATGCATCACTATATAAAGTAAAATCTTCTCGTGCAATTGGTATGGTGAGAATTAGTGCAGATACTAGTCTATTCTTTAACTCTTGAAAACTCATTTCACATCCTTCAGACTAAACAAATTTGATTCCCTTTTGAGTCAAACGGGTCAAAGGTGAGGCAATATGAGAAAATCCTTTTACAAATCTCTAATCGTAACCCGCCATGCCAAGAAAGCTGTGGATTTCATGAACTTTTGTTGGTCTTTTTTAATTCACAACTGCTTTAATTTTTGCTAGATCTATTGAGATTCTATCCTTCTAAATAACATGTCCTATAAAAGACACATTATCTAACCAAGATTTGCACTTCTTAAATTTTGCATAGAGCTTTTCCTTTCTCAAAATACCGAGCACACGCCGAAGATGTTCCTCATGCTCCTTCAGGTTCTTCGAATATATCAAGATATCATCTATAAATATCACCACAAAATATTCTAAGAAGGGCTTGAACACCCTATTCATGAGATCCATGAAAAATGCAGGTGCATTCGTTAACCGGAATGGTAACACAAGAAATTTATAATGACATAACAGGTACGAAATGCGGTCTTTGGAATGTCTTCAGCCTTAATCTTCAATCGATGATAGCCCGATCATAGGTCGATTTTGGAAAACACCTGAGCTCCTTGCAATTGGTCGAACAAATCGTCAATTCTTGGTAAGGGATATTTATTCCGTATAGTCACTATATTGAGCTCTTGATAATCAATATATAGCTGCATGCTACCATTTTTCTTCTTCACAAATAACACCGGTGCGCCCTAAGGTGAAACACTGGGTCTAATAAACCCTTTATCCAGAAGTTCTTGCAACTGCTCCTTAAGTTCTTTTAGTTCTACTGGAGACATTCTATATGGGACCTTTGAGATCGAACTTGTGTCTAGAACTAATTCAATAGAAAACTCTATTTCCCTATTGGCTGGCATTCCAGGGAGATCTTTTGGAAAGACATCGGGAAATTCATGCACGATAGGAATTTGATCCAGACTAACTTCTTTCTGGCTTAAGACTTGCATTGATGCTAGAAAATTAGTGCATCCACTTCTTAACATGCAATGAGCTTGAAGGGCTAATATAATGCATATAGGCTTTTGCACCTTACTTCCCTCAAAGAAAAACTCCGATTGATTAGGAATTCTAAACACCACTCTTTTCTCTCGACATAGAATAGATGCATGATTTCTAGATAACCAATCCTTTCCTAGAATGATGTCATAATCATGCTGTAGGTGTAAATTTTAATCTCCTGAAATAGGAATTTCATTTGTATTGATAAGAATAGCTTATTACAAACTAATGAATCGAAATTATAACATAAGCGGAGGGAAGACCCTCCTTGTTTAACGTGGGGACTTTGGTAGCGATAGGACGCCTCGCTTGGTTCTCGCACTGAGTCTGCTTCCCTTGGATGATTCGATCGAGGTCCCTGGTGAGCTTCAGTATGCAGTAGGAGCTCGTGCTGGTCGAGTTCGAGGTTTCGAGTTCGATGGCGATCGGGGCCGCGTGCTTGTCGGCTGACTGCTTGGAGAGAGAGCTACCATGCACTAGCTTGCAAAGAGCCTAAGAGCCTTAAGTCTGGGAGTTCAGACGAGTCTGTAAAGAGCTATTATGCAAGAGTCTGCCAAGAGCTTGAGAGCCTCGAGTCTGAGAGTTCAGACGAGTCTCTTCAAATGAGGGAGCCTTTAGCAAATGAGCCAAGGTTTAACCTTTCCATCACTAATACAAAAATATAAGGAGATAGAGGGTCTCCTTGCCTAATACCCCTATTACTCTGAAAAAACCATTAGGGGATCCATTTAAAAGGACTGAGAAAGTTGGTGAAGACAGGCACTCCCTGATCCAATTGATCCATTTGACTGGAAAACCCATACAATGCATAATATAGTATACAAACTCTCTGTTAATGCTATCAAAAGCTTTATGCAAATCAATTTTAAAACAAGCTCTTTTCCCATGATTCTTAGAGAAATCCCTTAGCAACTCATGAGCCAATAAGGAACACTCACCTATTTGTCTCCCTTGAAGAAAAGCATGTTGATTCTTAGATATCAACTCTTCCACCACCAATTTTAGTCTGTTACTCAATATTTTAGTTATAATCTTGTAAATAACATTACAACAAGAAATTGGTCTATAATCATTTATGGAAGTAGCTTCTTGTGATTTGATCTCCCGAAACAGGGATTTCGTTTGTATTAATAAGAATAGTTTATTACAAACTAATAAATCGAAATTACAACAGAAGCGGAGGGAAGGCCCGAGATCGGGGCCGCGTGCTTGTCGGCTGACTGCTTGGAGAGAGAGCTACCATGCACTAGCTTGCAAAGAGCCTAAGAGCCTTAAGTCTGGGAGTTCAGACGAGTCTGTAAAGAGCTATTATGCAAGAGTCTGCAAAGAGCTTGAGAGCCTCAAGTCTGAGAGTTCAGACGAGTCTCTTCAAATGAGGGAGCCTTTAGCAAATGAGCCAAGGTTTAACCTTTGGAAGATTAGCTAGCTTAAGCAAGCAACAACCAATCAACCTCTTTCATGTTGGCTGAAAGTGGCTTTAAATAGGTAAGGGATGGCATGGGTCATCCCTTGATTTATGGGATTTGACCACTAGTAGGGGTGAGGGAGCCAGCCGCCCTAGCTGTGGGATGTGACCACTTAGGGAGTCCTATCAGCCGCCCTATCTTTGCTAGGTGAGGAGCGCCATGCTTTCTCTCTTGATTCATAGGATTTGACCACTGATTTGACTGTTCTCATACTCTAAGTGGGCGGCTGACAACGCTGGTGGGTTTCTAGTTGTTGGGCGAGCTTAGTCCGTGCAGGCAAGGTGCAGGCTGTCAGGCGAGCTTGGTCTTCAGGTGAGCTCGAACCTTCATGCTGGCGAGTCAGCCAAACAGGCGGGCTTCGACCTGTCAGGCGAGCTAGGCCTTTAGGCGAGCTTGGTTCAATGTGCAGGCAAGGCTGTGCAGGCGAAGCTACGGAGGCGAGCTGTGCAGGTGAATCTCACTCAGGCGAGCTTCAATGCTGCTAGGCGAGCTCTATCCTTGCAGATGGACTTCCTTGCAGGCGAGCTTCAGCCTTTATAGGCGAGCTTGGGTCTGCAGGCGAGCCTGGCGGGCTTTGGCATGTAGGCGAGCCTGAGGTTTGATTGAATAAATCTTCATAAAATTTTGGAGCCATTAGTTTAATCTGGTCAATAGAAGAGATAGGTGAGCCATCTTTGTCAATCAGATGTCGTATGCTATTCATAGATATTCTTTGTTTGATAGCATTATAAAAAAACTGAGTGTTTCTATCCCATTGTTGTAGCCATGATTGTCTACTTTTCTGCCTCATCTCATCCTCCTCCTTGTTTAACCATCCATCTAGCTCGAAACATAATGCTAATTCAGTAGATTGCAAGTCCTCATTTTCCATGTCATTATTTAGCTCATTCTGGATGTCCTCTAACTTCTTTGACAGCTTTATAATATTACTCTTTGTTGAAGTACCTGACTGTTTTGACCAAATTTTGAGAGCAGATTTTAAATCCTTAAGTTTAGAAACTAACTTGAACATTGGAGAACCTGCTTTAAAATTGTTCCAGACACTTCTGACCACTTCTTCATAACCCTGACATTGAGTCCAGTAATTAAAAAATCTGAATGGCTTTGGCTCTGAAAGAGTGCTGGGCATAAGATGGACAAGAGCTGGAGTGTGATCACTAGAAGAAGTGCATTTATATTCTATAAACACTTGAGGGAACTTATCTATCAAATATGAGTTGCTCAGAGCCCTATCCAATTTACCATAAATGGCATATAGGCGAGCCTGGGTGCTACAGGCGAGCTCAGCCTTCAGGCAAGCTGTGCGGGTGAGCCTCATAGGCGAAGCTATGCAGGCGATCTTCGCTTAGTTCGGGCGAGTTCAAATGCTCAGGCGAGCTCTAGCCTTACAGACGAACTTCCTTACAGGCGAACTTCACCCTTTTCAGGCGAGCTTCAGCCTTCAGGTGAGCCTGGATCATGCAGGCGACCTCTGCAGGCGAGCTCGACTTATGCAGGCGAGCTCGACTTATGCAGGCGAGCTCCAGAATATGCCACGAAGAACAGGCCATAACTTTCAAACCGTAAGTCAGAATTTGACGAATTATATATGAAAATCGACTATCTCGACGAGACGGAGCCAACCAAACCTCTAATGGGGATTTGCCGCCTCTATTTTGCCAAATTACTTATGGTTTGAGAGATATCAGTGTTTTCCCCCTTTTTGATTTTTCGGATGAGGTTTTAGCAGTCTTGTTCTGAACTTCTCTGATAGGGATAAAGGTAATTTTTATTGCCTACAGAACCCCTTCTAAAATTTTTAGTCCTGAATCAGGTCGCATGGGGTCTGGAATACTTTGAATATGAAGACTTGTAAAGTGATCCTTGCTCAGATAGAGTGAGGAGCCTTCCAACGAGCTCGGTGAAGTTGACCTCTTCACTCGTAGCTGATGATCGCCTTCTAGGATTTTGAGCAAACCCTCAGCTATCAACGGACTTGATTTGTCTTTACCAACTACCGTTTGAGTTAGACTAGCCATGCTCTTGCCCTTAGCATGGTAAGTTGTCGAGAAGCTTCTCTTAGGCTCAATGCTAAGATTTCTCCTCTATCCTTAGCCATTTGAGGTGTTTGGACGTAGGGAGCAGTTTAACCTCATACACCGGTTGGAGGAAAGGGAACAATTTAGCCTCGTGTACCAGTTGGAGGTAAGGGAACAGTTTAGCCTCGTATACCAGTTGGAGGTAAGGGAACAATTTAGTCTCGTATACCAGTCGGAGGTTTGAGAAACAGTTTATATTCGTATACCCGTGGAGTCTTGAGGAGAAGCTTGTCTTCTCTTGGGGCAAAGATGAACCCTGATTTGTCTTCTCTTGGGGCAAAGACGAACCCTGATTTAGTAGCACATCGCATGGTAGGCTACTATTTGGATAAAGGCACATCACTTGGTAGGCCATTATCAAACAACAACACCTTTTGCAGGAAAGACGATGTTGGGGGAATCAAATCGTTCAGGGATGTATGAGTGTGACGATTGATTGTTATAGCAGCCATCGCATGGTAGGCTACTACCCATCGATTGTTTTTAGGATATTAGAACGTTTGGAAAGGATCAGGTCGTTCAGGGACGTATGAGTATGACGACTGATCAGACAACGTCATTTGCAGGAATGACGGTGTCAGCTATCAGAGGTGATCGTTAACCTGATAGGAATTACCGCGATTGGAGCAACTTTTTGGACCTACCGCTCTATTGAAGAGAGTCGGTAAGTAGATTCTGGTCAGAGGTGTGATGTTAACATGACGGAGATTGCCGCGATCGGAACAACTTTGAGGATCTACCGTCCTATTGAAGAGGATTGGTAAGTTGATTTTGTCAGAGGTGTAGTGTTATCATGACAGTGGGAGTTTGTTGCGATTTGAGCAACTCTGTGGACTTACCATCCTATTGAAGAGGACTGGTAAGTTAATTTGTCAGAGGTGACTGTTAACATGACAACGAGAGTGGTCTCATCGTCCTATTGGAGAGGATTGACGGGAGAAATTTAGAGGAGACTATAAGAGGTAATGGTTAACTTGATAGTCTTACCAGATCCATCGTCCAGTTGAACGAAACTGATGGAGAAATGGCTATCAGAGGTGATAGTTAACTTGATAGTTCTAGGGACCCGCCGTCTTATTAGAAAGGATTGGCGAGGGAATTTGGCTTTGGTCCTAACTGTAGGAAGGTTTGACCAAGTGAAAGATTTGGGATGCACCGGACTGTGAGAAGGATTGATCGTCCAGAAAGCGGACCTCTCATTCTTAGAAAGCATCGAGAGGGGAAGTGGTTTCCACTACCAAAGTGAAATTGCTTTGGTCATCATCTCCTTCAAATCCCCATGGCTCTTCAGCATCCATACGCTCGAGCATGCTCTTGACTTGTTCTCCTTGGAGGATTAAGTCTTTCCACGAGTGAGCTATGACTGCACCCATGTTAGATAGGGTGTCGATGGAGAGATTGTTTCGACACATCTCAATGAGAGTGGCCTCAGAAACTTGATCACGTGTATGCAGTGATCGATTCCTGAACCTCTTGACAAAGTCGTTTACTGACTCTGTCTTCCCCTGCTTTGCAGTTAGCAGGGTGGCCACAGATATTTCTTCATCATCGTCGAAGAATCTGACCATGAAGAGCTGTTCCATGTCCTTCCAGCAGGTGATGGATTCAGGCTCCAATCTGCAGAACCATTCAAAAGCGACCCCCTTGAGGGTGCCAATGAACAGTCGAGTCATAATGGGATCATTCCCCACTATGTGTCCAATTTGTGCCTGGAAGTAGTAGATGTGCTGGGTAGGAGAACCCTTGCCATCGAACTGCAGGAGGTCTAGTGGCTGGAACTTCGCCGGGTAGGAGACTATATCCCATTCGATTGGATATGGTCTAACAACCCCCAGCTTGTTCATATGCTTTTGGAGCTTCAAGGCGTCGAGTTGGCTTTGGAACTCGTCCAGCCTTTTGTTCCTCGGATTATGATCCGAAGATGATGCTCCTCTAGATGACTCGGATGAGGAGTGAGAAGGAGTAGGCATCCGCTCTTTGTGCTTCGAGGATTTATACGAAGCATGAGAAGTCCTCTCTCTCTCTTCTTCTTCTTCTCGCTCAAAAGCTCCTCCAACATCTCCTTCAGGGAGTTGATGATTTCTTGTTGCTCGTCGAGTCTCCTGGATATCTCATCAGGGATGTCGGTCATGTGCACATTTGCGTGCTCACCCTGAACTGAGCTTGAGGTTTGTGACGTCGCCACTACCGAGCAATCATCGTCATCATCGTCAGAGACAGGTGTTAGACACGTGTAGTCAAACGGAATGGCTACCCCTATTTAGGCGCGAGTGCATTGGCGGATACCTTCACGCTCAATGGCCTTGGATTTCCCCGTCACATTGATAGTTGCAACGGGGACCTCCAGATCATCGGAAGCTCGTCTCCTCTGACGATTGCGTCTCTGGCGGAGAGGTCTCGGCTTAGAAGACTGTTGAGAAAGCCTCCCAAACACTAATGACTTTGGCTCCTTGGAACATCGGCAATCCGCAAGTACTGCCTGGATGAGTCTCTCGCAATGGCACTGAGGGTTTGTCTCGTGAAGAGTTCGTTTGCGAATCAGATGATCCCTGAGATCCCTTGCGGATTGATGATGGCAACCCCCAGTGTCGAAAGGACCAAGTGCGCAATTACATGCTCTAGTGTATCACATGGCAACTCATGCTGTCTAACAAATTGTACAATAATAAAAGAATTCGAAGCTCCAAAATCAAATAGTACTCGAGCAAAGTAGAAAATATAGGTATAATATCTGACACCACATCTTTATTTGCCAGAGCCTCTTGCTCGGTTAGAGAGTAAATTCGAGCCTTCACTTGAGGATGCTAATCATATTGAGATGTCTTATGACCAGGAGTTTCATTCAATTTAGGACAATCTGCAATCTTGTAATCCTTTTGGCCACACCTCTGACAAGCACCTGTAACTCTCCAGCAATTCTTCGCTTCATGATTAAGCTTAGGCTTGTCACATATGGTGCATCTCATCGACTTCTGGTTCATAGTTTACTTTCCTTTTGAGTCTATATTTTGTCTCTTGTTTTGCCAGTTCTTGTTATGACCTCCACGTCCATCCAATCTGAACCTCTTCTTCATATCATCATTCTTGCAATAATCAACCAAGAAAATTTTCTTTTATTCCTTTTCAATCACTAAAGCTTTCTTCAATACCGCTGCATAAGTGGAGAGTTCAAATGAGCTCACTTCAAACCTTATCTTGGGTTGAAAAACCTCCTCAAAACGACGTGCTCTATTTCCTTCAGTTGCAACAAACTAGGTGCAAACTTGGATAGATAAGTAAATTCCTCCTCATACTCAGCCATAATCTTATCATTTTGCTTCAGCTCACAAAATTCCTTATCTTTCTGCTGGCAAACAGTCTTTAGAAAGTATTTCTCATAGAAGACTTTCTTAAATTATTCCCAAGATATTAGGTCAGCACAATCTCCCAAAATCCTCTGCTGCATTTGCTACCAGCCATATGCACGACCATTTAACATATATATACCATAAGCCAATTTTTCTCCACCAGGACACTTTATATAAATAAAGACTTTCTCCATCTCTGTGATCTAGTGTTCAACTACTATAGGATCAATACTTCCTTCGAAGGTAGGCGGTGTCAACCTCTTTTACTCGGCCATACCACTCCATAATCGAGAATGATCAATGTCTTGAGATTCTTGCTGTTTGTTAAGTTCTTGCTGCTGATTTTGCATCATAGTGGTGAGATTTTGCATCATTTGCAACATAGTATTGACATCAATTTGATTTTCTCTAGAACCAGATCCACGTTCATTTCTACCACTAAACATTCGCCTCGAAGTCTGGTGCAAATCACTTTCTCGAGTTGAAGTAGTGTTTGTGTTGTTCCTAGCCATCTATTTATAAAGCAAACAAACAATATATCAATAATTCCTAAAAAAATTCTAAAATTATTTCTAAATGCTACTATCTATAGACTTCTAAGCTTAGGACTTCTAAACCTAGGCTTTGATACCACAACTTATCAGGCCCCTAAAATGCACAGCTTATTTTAAGATGCATGACAATGGCAACATGTGCACAAAGCACATGCTAAGCCTGCAGTGCGCTTCCATATTACAATAAACTTCATTTTAAAAGAAATTTTATTGACAAATAGAGAAGTCTCAGAGCAAAACTATATTATAAGAAGTTCACTCTAATGAGTCATAAAACTCTTATTACATATGCATAGTAGCAAGACTCGTATACCTTTAACTTTCAGCATAAAACACCCTAAAAGATCCTTCTCATATTCTAAAGCTCTAAGATACAGATAGAGCTATCTATTTTTTATCTGAAAAGATTAAAAAACAATAGGGTGAGTTTACACTCAGTGTGTAGAAAACTTATCATTAGCAGATCAAACAAGTTTAAGAATTTATCAATACTAAAATTTAAATAAGCTGTCCTCAAAAAAGACGATTAAGAAACACATAATATTTTGAATAAGAAGAATTTCCAAGAATAGATGTGATATTTCATTAAAGAATATTTAAAAATTATGAAATAATAAGAATGAATACTAAATACCTTTAAAATTGTAATTATCCATCGAAATCCACATGTAAAACTTCCTTAGTTGTCACACTAAGGCTACGAAAATTATAGCCCAGCCGCATGGAAATACACATCAAATCACTATAAGTCAACCTAGGGACAAAATGTACCTAACACTACCATAGGTTTCCCTAAGGTCACTTCACTTTTGCTAAAAAAGCTACTTTAACACTAGTCGGTACATTCAATACCATATGGTAGGCTTAAACAAATCACTTTACTTCATAGCGGACTTCTGAGGATTTTTGACATTTAAAACACTTTTCTTTTCTCTCAAAGTATCACTCATAATTTTCACTAGTATGAAAAGCAATATAAATGCTTAAACACTTTTACAAACTTTTCTCATATCAATTTCATGAAAGTAGAATATTCATGAATCTAAACAAATAGATAAATTATTATTTTTGTCAAACATAACTCTTTAATAAATGCATTTGAACAGTAAATTTGAAATGATATATTTTTTATAATCTCATATACTAAAATAATATTTACCTTGTAAAACATAAATAGCTATCACAATTTACTAGTAATGAACATAATAACATGTCTAATCCATAATTTCTCTACACAAAAATAAATTATCATTTAAGTAATATATAATAGAAAACATCTAATGAGAAGAAATCTACTCACCTTAAAGGATTTGATCACACTTTGGAGAACTGTACTTAAGAACTCTACTCCTTGATTAAACCTATAAACATACAATACATATAAATACTAAAGATATCTAAACATAAATTATTATGGGTATGAAACTAATATTCTTAGTTGCGACGAGCTTTGCTGAAAAATTCATCTTTTCTTTTATAGAAAAATGTGGGTCTTAAATCAAACGTTTCTAGCTTAAGGGGCTATTATAATTTCTCCTACACTATTGGTTCTTTTATTAAAAAAGAGATTGGACTTAAAAGTAAACTAATCTACCTGTAAGGATCTATGTTAAAAATTCTATTTCTTCCCAAGAGCATTAGCTCATCCCTATGTTTCTTCGATGCCCCAGAACCCATTTGATTTGGGTTGGGTTCGATGACCAGATTAGCCATTATTGGCAAAACCCTAGCTCAAGGATGGTCAGAGATTGTCCGATGTTGCCGGAGATGACGCCAGCGGCCAGAAAGGTGTGAGTTTTTTATGCACGCAAAAGAAACCATCAAAGAATAAAGCTAACCTCGTAGAAGCTTTGTCCTTTCCCTTCCTTCTCTCTATGATCTGTAGATTCTTTCTTACTTGTTTTTTTTCGTTTCTTTTTCTTTATAGAATTGAGATCATTTGATTTGTGGGGTTTTTTTTAAAGTTTCCATGGCTTTTGGATTTCTAAACTCCCATATTAATTATACTTACAACACACAATTACTCAATTTACTACCTATAGTTATGAAGCTCTTCATTAACCTAAAAAAACGGTACTCTACAGTTTCAACCTAATCAAGCTATTATGTTAACATTACACATCTATTAGTTTGATCCCAACATCAATATCCCCAGCATAGATGTTACTATGGTACATTAACAATATACCTCTATCATATACACGTCAAGGGAAATGAAAAGTTCTTTTATTTATTAAAAGAGATACAAAAAGATCATTACAGGGAAAGGGGATAAAAAGTGTATATTTGTGCAACACACTCACCCATTCATGCAACACACTCACCCATTCGTGCATCCCTGACTTCATGAGCACCCTTCTGGTCCTGCTTCCTCAAGACTCTAGGATCGACAAGAATAACCTGTGACCTAGTAATCGAGAGCCGCTCTATCTCGGCTTGGAGCTCAGTGACCTGAGAGTCCCACTTCTTAGTTAATTTGGCTAAATCAAGCTCAAGCCCTTTATTCTGATGCTGGGCTGCATCCAAATGCGCCTGGGCCACAGCAATGGTCGCCTTAGCTTCATTGATTATCCCATCCTTTTCCTGGATAGCACCCTAAAGTAGTGTCTGGTGGCCATCAGCTGATGTAATACTGTCATTCAGATCGCAGACTTTCATATTGATCCGCTCTATTTCTACACGAGCAGATTCACCGGCCTTACGATGAGCTGCTAGCAAGAGATGTAATTTGGCCTTAGCAATGGCATTAATATTTTCTATACGAAGACCATGCAGCTCTTGATAATGGATTTCAGCTTTATCAATCTCCATCTTGAAGGGCTCAGTGCAGACGAAACTGGCAACCAAAGTCAAGACACCTAGCTGATCCCTTAACAACTTGAGAGTGCGGGCAGATAACATTCTCTACAAATTTAAGGTGGTGGCGACACTCTGGTTAAACAATCTCCCCAGACTCTCTGTTAAGATCTTTACCTCCATCTCCACCAAGTCCTCGAGTTTAGGTGATTGAGAGACCTCCACAAAGCTTGAAGGACATGCTTCAATAGAGATCACCATCTCATCCGTGGTGATCGGAGAGATGGTCAACGTGACTTGTATCCACTTGTGGCCTGATATAAGATACGGTGCCAATGTCACCAAGATATCGAAGATAGTAGATGAAACCTCCATCCTTATGACCATCGCCATGGTGATAGGCTCATCCATGGGCACAACTTCAACACCGTAGATGAAACCTCTGGCTTGCTAAGAGTAGCTGCATCTATGCTTGGGCCTTCATCACAGGAAGGTTTAGGGCCTGACGGCTCCTCCCGTTCAACCCTTACCGGCACAAGAGAAATCGAGATGTCGTCGTCATCATCAAAATCACCATAAATAACCAACCTTTGCTGCACTAATGAAGCAAGCATTGGTGCAAGAGCCTCAGTCATTTCAAAACCATGTGCCGATGCTAAGACACCAGAAGCACCCTCAAAACTAGTGTTTAGTTCAAAACCACTACTCATAGGAAAAGGCGCAAGCATCGCTTCGCTCATGGCCGTAAAATCAGAGTCATTGTCGGAGCCGCCAACGTCACTGGAATTTTCTGCATCTTCGGGCTCGATTAGGTAGGCGTCATTGTCATCATGCCCATAATCCACTTGTTCCTCTTTGTCATCTAGAGGAATGGTCTCCTTACCTGCATAGAAGAAGCACATCAGCAAAAAGTATTTTGAGATGAAAGTCGTGAATACATAAGTAGAAGTCACCTAAAGAGCCAACCCTAGGTTCTTGTACTGGGACTACAGGAGGATCTTCCCTCACCCTTGAAGAATTTCTAGGTGTAGCTTCAGGCTCAGGAGATGCTAAGTGCTACTTTTTCATAGAAGGTGGAGGAGGAGGAACATGTAATGGCCTCTTTCCTTTCCCCTGTCTCCTATCAGGTAATCCTCGACAAATCGCCAGCCCAGTCGGCACTCGACCGTTGATGCTAACCTCTCTTAGAGGAGTAGGATGTTCACCTAGTTCTTCTTGGCCTTCATCTGACACACTCTCTGTAAAAACCTCTCCTAGTCTAGGAACTTTGCTCTTTGAACCCTTCCGGGATAGTTCCTTATACCGTCGGGTAATCCAATACAAACTGGATGCAACCCTATGATGCTAGTCTCGTAAAGTCCTTCTTGACAGAAGCCGCCCCCATACTTCAGAGTGCCTATCTTGACGCTATCCACCTTGTTTGTGAGGTTAAAGCGCATTAGACAAGGCACAGCGAGATGCTGTAAGAACAAGAAGGAGACTTGACGTTCAATCATCGACAAAGCAAATTCATGATTCCCCTGAGCATAATACCAATATTCCTCCCATAGTGGAATAAAGAGTTGCCGTCAGGGACACCATCTCTAAAGAGGAAATGTGGTTTCACCAACACATCTTCATGGGGCACGGATTACTTTGCATCGGTAATTATCTCCCGCAATGTCTTATAACTCCCCATGTGAATGACCTCAATCCTTTCATGACTACTGCCGTTAAGAAACAGTAGGATGTTCCCGTCAAAAACATATGTCACCTCAGGATCATGAGTCCTATCATAACTGAAATGATTGTGACGAAGACCAATTTTAGCTGTCATACTCAAGAGTAGAGGTGAACCTCACTCACAAATAAAAGTCATCTATATCGATTAAACGCCTACAAGACAAAGGGAATCTCAACCAAAGGAAGTGAACTTCACATCCAAGTTAGCAAAATTCATCCAACTTAAATATGTGACTATCGCTTAAGCGAAGGTCGCTCCAAATAGGCGAATATCGCTTAAGTGAAGATCACTCCTAATTAGTGAATGTCACTTTAGTGAAGATCACTCATAACAGAAGCAACTAACTCCGCCTAGACGAAGTCCACTGTGAAAACCCAAAGGGCTGAACGAGCCCCACCCAAAGTGTAAAAATCGTCATGATAAACGACATTAATGGGTGTTGATGGAACTCTGCCATAAACATTGAAAACACGTTGGGAAGACCATCAATGGTCATAAATATCTCGCCTAAATTTAGATGCCCTAAGGCATTGATTAAAACCCGATGGGCTGGGACTAAGGTCGATCCGAAGATCGCCATTGATGGGTTTGATGCTTACCCATGGCCATCTTTAGCTGAGCTAGCGCCTCATCAGTTCTTAGCTAACGAGCCCCTAGAGCAGAGCCTCTTCCCCTAAAAATAGCATGATGAGGAGCCATTGATGATGAACTTTGAGAAAGTTAGAGTTTGAAGGATAGTAGGCAAATTTTTGAAATCAAAAGTGAAGAAGAGGGAGGCAAGCAATCATATTTATAGGCTAAAACCTCCGAACTTCACCCAAGATTTCTCGCCCTAAACTTCGCCAAATATCTGGTGATCAAGCTTCGCCGAAGATCTCGCCAACAAACTCCGCTGAAGATTTCGCCACGAACTTCACAAAAAAGTTTAGCCTCAAACTTCGCCTTGAATCTCTCATGAACGATCTTCGCCTAAAGTTTATATCCTTAGGCTGAGCTCCACCTAACCGACTTACTGAGCCTCACTAAAATAACTAATTCTTCAGTGAGTGAACCTCATCCAATTCAACAAGGCACTAAAGACGAGCCTCGCCTAAACATCATAATGGATTTCACTAAGTTTTCAATTTGAGAAAATCATAACTCAATTTGTTTGAGGCTTTACATAGTGAACCTCGCCAAAATGACTTGGCAAAACTCACTAAGTCCCTAAGCTGAGTAAGGCTTTAATTCAGCTTGTTTAAGACATTATTTCGTGAATTGACTCTCACTAATACAAGGAAGCCTGAGCTTCACTTCTAAATATGATGACTCTATGTAGAGATTAGGCCATGCAAAGTTCAAATTCGCTATAGAAGTATGAACAGATCAAGTGCACAAAAGATGGACAATTTCAACATGAAGAAAAGTTTATTTTTATTGATCGAAGACTCTACTACATGAAGGTGACATTCAAGACTACCCAACTATAAGGATGATGAGTACTTGTTGCTATTTTCTTATTTCTAAGATATGGACAGGGTAATGGCTGAGGAGCATACACAAGATGCACCAAGCTATAGCTCGTACTACTCTAACCTCATGAGGTTAGGAAAATAAAAAATTTCCCTTTACTCGTCTCTGTACCCTATGCCAAGGGATGAGAAGAAGTCGTTAAACAAGAAGTGTCCCCGTTGCTACAAACTGAAACATATCAGCAGCAAGAAGTACTTATTGTAATCAAGTGAGTCTTGATTCTTGCAATCGTTCCTCAAAGGTGATGAGGGCGAAGTCTATCAAGCGAGTCTACTACTGGGTATCCGTCGATCTAACCCAACTGAGAAATCTGGCATTCCCATCCGGACATTGGGCATCGATTTTGACAAGTTCATTCCCAAAGGTGTTTGGGATGACAGTAACTTCGTTAACCAATGCATCCTCATTCATGAAGACTGGATGCAACCCTATGATGCTAGTCTCATAAAGTCCTTCTTGACGGAAGCAGCCCCCATACTTCATGTTCGCGGGGAAAGTTGGTGTTTTCTTCATTATCGATTCCATTGCACTCAGTTAACAACTTTATGCGTTACAAAGAGATCCGGTCTTTTTATAAGATCCGGCTTACAATGAAAATCAAAATAAAACAAAGAAATCAAAATTACAACTTCTCTCTTTTATGTCGAACAAATCACAAGATCCTGTTTTGCGGTCTCTTGCTTCTGTGGGTTGTTTGCCTGCGCCGGGGTTGCTTACCGTGGACCACCGCGTGATCTGGATCCAAGCAGATCTACGACGTATTACGGGTATTATCCCACCAAGGAGATAATAGCCGGGAGGGATCGTTTCACCAAGGAAACGACCGCTCGAATCTCGGGATCTAAGAGCCAAGCTTAGATCCGGAGTGTAACGACGTAGATCTGAGGATTAAACTCTCTCGAACTCCTGCCTTTTTCGGTGCTGGTGCTCGCTAAGAATCAAATCCGGGTCTCCAAGTCTTCAAGCCTTCAGATCTCCGAGTTGAGGTGACAATCCGGCAGAGTTTCGGCTCTCTCCAAAGTTTCAGAAGAAAAAAAATCCAAATGAACGAGTACCAGGCCTATTTATAGGCTCTCAGAACTGTGCGTTTGCACAGTTCTGAGCCTACGGGCCGAGTTCCCCCAGGTGCGCTGGTTTTGTCGTTTTCCGTTGTTTCCGGTTGTTTTGTCCGTTGTTCGGTTGTTTTGTTGATTTGTTGACTTGATTCCGGATTTGGCAGTAAACTCAGTCGGTGTTTGAGTTCAAATCCACTTTGTTGGAAGACCCGTCGACTCCCCGAACCACTAACGTTGTTCACATGCAGTTCGTTAGCTTTGTAGCCTCTTTAGTTCGTTTCGTTGCTTGAACGTTCGTCGATTTGTCGAATCATCGCGCCGAGCTGTGTCAAGGGACCTATAAGCAGTTTTATACGCCTACACTTCAGAGTGCCTATCTTGACGCTATCCTCCTTGTTTGTGAGGTTAAAGTGCATGAGACAAGGCACAACGAGACGCTGTAAGAACAAGAAGGAGACTTGACGTTCTATCATTGACAAAGCAAATTAATGATTCCCCTGAGCATAATACCAATATTCCTCCCATAGTGGAATAAAGAGTTGCCGCCAGGGACACCATCTCTAAAGAGGAAATGTGGTTTCACCAACACATCTTCATGAGGCACGGATAACTTTGCATCGGTAATGATCTCCCGCAAAGTCTTATAACTCCTCATGTGAATGACCTCAATCCTTTCATGGCTACTGCCATCAAGAAACAGTAGGATGTTCCCGTCAAAAACATATGTCACCTCAGGATCATGAGTCCTATCATGACTGAAATGATTGTGACGAAGACCAATTTCAGCTGTCATACTCAAGAGTAGAGGTGAACCTCGCTCACAAATGAAAGTCATCTATATCGATTAAACACCTACAAGACAAAGGGAATCTCAACCAAAGGAAGTGAACTTCACATCCAAGTTAGCAAAATTCATCCAACTTAAATATGTGACTATCGCTTAAGCGAAGGTCGCTCCAAATAGGTGAATATCGCTTAAGTGAAGATCACTCCTAATTAGTGAATGTCACTTTAGTGAAGATCGCTCATAACAGAAGCAACTAACTCCTCCTAGACGAAGTCTACTGTGAAAACCCAAAGGGCTGAACGAGCCCCACCCAAAGTGCAAAAATAGTCATGATAAACGAGATTAATGGGTGCTAATGGAACTCTGCCACAAACATTGAAAACGCGTTGGGAAGACCATCAATGGTCATAAATATCTCGTCTAAATTTAGATGCCCTAAGACATTGATTAAAACCCGATGGGCTGGGACTAAGGTCGATCCGAAGATCGCCATTGATGGGTTTGATGCTTACCCATGGCCATCTTTAGCTAAGCTAGCGCCTCATCAGTTCTTGGCTAACGAGCCCCTAGAGCAGAGCCTCTTCCCCTAAAAATAGCATAATGAGGAGCCATTGATGATGAACTTTGAGAAAGTTAGAGTTTGAAGGAGAGTAGGCGAATTTTTGAAATCAAAAGTGAAGAAGAGGGAGGCAAACAATCATATTTATAGGCTAAAACCTCCGAACTTCACCCAAGATTTCTCACCCTAAACTCCGCCAAATATCTGGTGATCAAGCTTCGCTGAAGATCTCGCTAACGAACTCCGCTGAAGATTTCGCCCCGCACTTCACAAAAAAGTTTAGCCTCAAACTTCGCCTTGAATCTTTCATGAACGATCTTCACCTAAAGTTTATATCCTTAGGCTGAGCTCCACCTAACTGACTTACTGAGCCTCACTAAAATAACTAATTCTTCAGTGAGTGAACCTCACCCAATTCAACAAGGCACTAAAGACGAGCCTCGCCTAAACATCATAATGGATTTCACTAAGTTTTCAATTTGAGAAAATTATTACTCAATTTGTTTGAGGCTTTACATAGTGAACCTCGCCAAAATGACTTGGCAAAACTCACTAAGTCCCCAAGCTGAGTAAGGCTTTAACTCAGCTTGTTTAAGACATCATTTCGCGAATTGACTTTCACCAATACAAGGAAGCCTGAGCTTCACTTCCAAATATGATGACTCTATGTAAAGATTGGGCCATGCAGAGTTCAAATTCACTATAGAAGTATGAACAGATCAAGTGCACAAAAGATGGACAATTTCAACATGAAGAAAAGTTTATTTTTATTGATCGAAGACTCTACTACATGAAGGTGACATTCAAGACTACCCAATTATAAGGATGATGGGTACTTGTTGCTATTTTCTTATTTCTAAGATATGGACAGAGTAACGGCTGAGGAGCATACACAAGCTGCACCAAGCTATAGCTCGTACTCCTCTAACCTCACGAGGTTAGGAAAATAAAAAATTTCCCTTTACTCGTCCCTGGACCCTATGCCAAGGGATGAGAAGAAGTCGTTAAACAAGAAGTGTCCCCGTTGCTACGAACTGAAACATATCAGCAGCAAGAAGTACTTCTTGTAATCAAAATTTGATGTCGGACATGAGTCATCCACACAACATCTAATTAAGATCTAGGATCATATTCATGATACCTAGTTACTGTTAGAGTCTTCGCTTATGGAGATCCAATAATCTTTCTTCAAGCGCCATTTCAGTCGCCGAACAGTCTTACGCAGAGTGAGGCACTTAAAGCTCTATGCATCTCTATCACAAGTCAGGTCACCTCGAGCAACTGACAGATTTTTGATGATCTGCTCGAGCATCTCTTTCTCAGCCAACAATAACTCCACCAGGAGACAGAGTATTCGGAGTTCATCCACTTGATTGCCCTTAACTTGGGCTAACTCCTATTAGAGTCTTTTGTTTTTAGCTCCTTTGTTTTTAGCTCCTTTGTTTTTAGCTCCTTTGTTTTATAGCCTCTTTCAAATCCTAACTCCTGAGAAAATAACATCTTTTGAGATTTAATTGGACCGGACAAAGAGGCTAAAACTTAGCCTAAAACTCGGTCAAATCCTCAGCGGATCTCGCGAGATCTTCAATCAAGAGATCTCAGCCATAAATCATGGCACAAATCAAGAGGCGAATCCCAACATACTTCACCAGCCAACAAACGTCACCAGACGACGAACTTTGCCAACATAGTTCATAATAACTTGAGGCCCGCCAACTAGCGAATGTCTCTAATCGATGAACTTCGCCTAGAAGCCTAAAATTGAGCAACCTTCGCTCATACCCAAAATCAGTCAAACTTTGCTGGTTTCCTCAATATTGCCTCCATAATAGAAAAAGCGAATTTTGTTCCAAGCATGGATTTGGATGAATGTAAGCATTATTGATCCTTCGACACAAGTCTACAACAAGGAAGCAACATTCAACACTACACCACTGGTAACCAAGTAGGTTGAAGAAGGCAAGTTTTCACCAAATCAAGACAACTGAAGCTACATTCAACATTACACCTCTGGCTATCTACCAAAAGTATTTCAAATCCTAGCTACAAATTAAAATGCAGGATTTTAAAAACTTTAGAGGGGCGGGGTCTTGTAGACGGTCAAAACATATTTTCACTGAAGATCCAAGAAGTGAATGCCCATGGGCGTAAAAACTATTAATGGGCCCAAAGTCAAGCCTACAACAAATTGACCAAGTCAGATATGAGTTGACCCCCCCATAGCATGCTTTAGATCAAGTCAAAAGGCGACACCAGTTAGCCAAACCTTGAGTCGAATTCTGACCTAAATTCGAACTCATAGGCGAAGTTCACCAACTAACAAACTTCGCCCATATAGACCAAGTCATCCACTTCCGAAGAAGACATGCCCACGTTAGAAGTTACCCTCGCCCGCATCCGCAGCAACCTTCGCCCAGCGAGCTTCATCAACCCAACGAAGTTCGCCCAATAGCCGTTTCAGAGCTATTTTTAAGGGGATAACCGCTCCCCACTAACTCATACTTTAATGGCTACTTAATCTATAATTAAGGGGACCATTAACTCTCTCTTTTAGCCTATAAAAGGAGAGGAAATCATCTACAATAGACACACGAGACAGAGACAGATATACACACACGTACACACATACGTACAGAGACATACATGAGGTATTGCGGAGAGAAGACTGAGCTAGCTTCCAAGCGATCCGATCCTGTTCAACAACAAAAAGACCCTTCATCTTAGTCGACGAGTCAACTTGAGTACAAGATCAACGCTCCGCCGGCACACGGAAAAGAACACCAGGAAAAAAATTAAAATTTTCTTTGTTTTATTATATTTTCTTTTATTGTAATCCGTGTTAATTACAATCCAAAGGAATCTGAAACACCCAAACTCTACCCAGAGTTGTAATCAATATGAAAATGAGTTTCTTTGCAATAATATGTGCTATAGTTTGTGACGACTCCTATAAAAATGGTTCAGCTATGGATAATAATAATAATTATACCCTTAAGGATTATATATGCAAGACCACATGAATTAGCAGTTTAAATATCTAATGTTTGTCTCAATCAATATGGTAAAATTTTAGCTGAGATGGTGGTGGGCGCAAGAGGTGCAAACTTTACTGGTGGATATGAAAAAATACATTGAGAAGAAATAACTTTGTCAGATAGTTAAACCTTTATTTCACTAAACTCTTAGAATTTGTATATTTCACATTAACTATTGAGTGATGACGAATGGAATGTGTGGGGATTTTCATCCTCCATGCTTTTGTGATTGAAATTCTCACTCGATATTTATTTATGCAATATACAAAACATAAGATTAGACAACATCATGTGTAATCGCCTTAAAACGAGAAATTTTATAAATATTAGGTTATTTGGGGGAGAATAAATAATAATTTGACTCTATGAGGTGTGAGATTTACTTTGGTCATTTTGATGAGTTTATTTCCGGAGACCCATTTTGGATTATTGAGTTGTGATTTTGTCATACACCTTAAATTAACCAATATTATTATTTGATCTCAACTAACATAAAATTAATTTAGGTATGCTAGGGATTTGATATTTTCTTGGGCATGCTTGTGTGATATATGTTTACACACCTGATTAGTAGTGCGATGTCTTTATGTTTCTGTAAAATAGTGTTTTGAGATATTTGAAATACCATAAGCTAAGTACGAGTACTTGTATCTGTTCCTTTGAGAGATGTGATGAATAGGAATGTTCTGACAGGAGTTAAGAGTTGTACCATAACTTTAATTGCTCAATCATGTATATCTTTTTGTATTCCTATCTAGTTCTTGTTATTCTCCTAATTTTCGAATAGTTGATGAATATATCCTATTGAGCATTGTTTCATTAAATTTTATTTGCACAGTAAATTGTATTTTTACAATTCCATCCTTTGTATCCTATCCTTGGGCGGCATTCGTTATTATCCATACTAAAGACTTTGTTTTAGTGTTTTGTTCCTTTCTTATCTTTTACAGTGGTTGGTACATTTCCGAGTAGAGAGCTGGTTGAGTTGGGAATAATAGTTTTACAGGTATATGTTAGTTTTGTTTTGATTTTTGAAGTAAATTTTAGTTCCGAATATTTTTCCCACGAGATCCTATTTTAAATGAATATTTATATTCCACAAATTCTATACTTTGGGAAAATATATATGCAATATGATGCTTAAATATATCATTTAGATTCAATTATCATCCAAGTGGCATGTTGTCGCATAGTCATGAGGCCATTAAGGTCTTGGGGTGTGACATTGTTTTACTGGTATCAGAGCACAAGTTTTTAAAAATAAGTTAGCCCTTATTTTAAATGATTTGGAAGTTTGACTTTTCAAAATATTTTGCGAGGAAAGGTTTATTTTTGAGAAAATTAGATTTTATCCAAACCAAAGTTCAAAGTGAAATTGTTCTCTTGGATATTTTCGAAACTTGTTAATATTTTGAGAAACTTTTTGGAAAAATAAGTTTGGACATTATTCTCAAGATGAGCAATCTACTCCTATGGAATTATCAACTGCTAGATACTGAATTGACCTATATTTGATTCTTATTTACCTAATTGTTCTCAATTAGTACAATTTGTTCATGTTATATCTATGCACATACATATCTTGAGCTCACAACACAATCACATCACAACCAATATCACATGAGAGTATACACATAAGGAATGAAAAGTATACATGATAAAAAGGCAAATTAGACTTCCTCTTTACAATGGATGCTAGAAGAAAGCGGACTTGATAACGACAAAGTAGAGTTCGAACGTGACTCGACACGATGAAGAGATAAAAAGACACAAATACAAAGACTGAAAACAAGCGCTATCTCATCTATCTACTTAGAATGTGCGGAGTCAAACTCCTCCAACGATGCGTGCAGTCTCTAAGACGACGAAGCTACGCCTGCACTAGCTAAGGCGCCATCAGTAGCAGCCATGTCTGTGGACATGTCAGCGGCCACATCAGTAGTAGTCATGTCCACAAACACGTCAGTGTCCATGCATGAACATGTCAATGGCCACATCAGCAACATTGTGAACTGCGTGACGAGCATCATCACAACTCTTTGAACAATAATAGTAAATTGCCTTGTGAACTTCCTGAGGAGCATTAGCACAACCCTTTGAGTGGTAACGATAAATTGCCTACATACCAGTCTCGATACATTGAGCCTGATTATCATTTTACAATAGCATCCATGAGAAGGTGTCCTCAATGCAGCCTAGAAATGCGTCATTGCCCATATGAGCCTTGGGAATAACTAGAGGAGGCTCAACTTCAGTAATGTGAGCTAGAGGAGAAGAGGGATCAGTTGCCTTAGTAGCATGTCAACGTATGGTATCATAAGACTCATATTCTTGTCAGTGAGGTTAACCTGACACTGATCCATAGTGATGCGATCAAAGGAAAATTACTTTGCATGAGAAAGAGCCATGATCAAGTACCATGAATATAACCAATTGCATGGAAGAGGGATGTGAGTGAGATTGTGGAATAACAACTTTGGGAGAGAGACATTGACCCGAGCATAGAGAAAATCCACCAAGAGATGTGCTTGGAGAGGAATATCATCATGACCGCCCAACTTTGGAAAGATGTTTGCCATCACAAAGCTCGCAATAATTTGAGTGTCACGGTTGACGAAATACATCCTTTTGGATATAGGTTTGCCTCGGTGTCTTCTTCGAGAATCGATTCGTATGCTGCAGCAATATCGATATTGTTGCCTGATGCATCTGTTGATAATAGTGTTGATATTAGTGTTAGTAGTGTGTTTTTAGTTCCACATTAGCTGTGAGAACACACCTCACCCTCCTCTACTTGTATAAATATATGTGTACACTTAATATTCAACTTAAGGGGAAATCTTCCCAAGACTCTCTCTCTCTTACTTTAACATAGTATCAGAGCTAGGGTTATTATTTCCCTTCCAATAATTTTTTTTAACGTTTCTGTGTTCTTTTACCAAATCTTGGCATTTCTAGTTTGCAATCGTTTAACGCTTTTTTGCGTTCCTCTGCCATATTTTTATCCTTGCCGCTTTGCTTCCTCTTAACGTATTTCGCGTTCTCGTTTAACCTTCGGGTTCCATTTTAATCTTCGGGGTTATATTTTAAACCTTTGGATTCTATTTTAATGACATTACCATTTCAAGACCATCTCTTGATCTCAAATTTACGGCATAGCCAATTTTTACAGGACCGTCCATCGGTCTCAAATTAATGACATCAAGCCATCTCTCGGCCTCAAATGAACGATATTATCGTTTTGCAGTCAGTAACAACATCGTTGTTTCAATCTATCTTGATGTCTCAACGTCTCAACATCGGCATTAATCCATTGTAGGTCTTCGGCGTGAGCATCAGATCCGGCCGATCTTCGGGCCACATTGGTTATCGATTGCTTCTTTTTTTTTCCAGATTTGACAGTCATATACAACATTCGGGTTCAAATTTAACCTTCAGGTTCTTACATTTTAACCTTCGGGTTTCTATATTAACCTTTGGGTTCTCCTTTAAACATTCAGGTTTCGCTCAAGGATTATTATCTTGAACTTTGAATTGCTGCTATTATGACCTCTACACTGGAACCTACTTCTCAGGCTCGGTCTAAGGTCTTTTGCACCTATTGTAAGAAGGAGGGACACCGCTTTGAGATATGTTTCTAGCTTCATCCTGAGTTACATTCCTTAGGAACTGGCCATAGTCAGCGATCCCCTCAGTTCCGATCCTCTAGTGCATCAGGATTACCAGTTAATGTTATGCCATCTACCACTTCAGACCCTACTATTCAAGCTATTGTAGATATTAGCCGTTAAATTGTGGCTCTTCAGCATACCACCTCTCCATCTGCTGCAAAACTCTCTGATATTTGTCGTCAAATTGAGGCTCTTCAAGGTATTGCAAATATTAGCTGTTAAATTACGGCTCTTCAACATACCACCTCTCCATCTGCTGTACAACTCTCTGATATTCGCCATCAAATTGATGTTCTTCAGCATAGAGCCTCTACATTTACTGCACAACTCTCTGGTATGCGTCTTGCTGGTTCTTCAGCCAAACCTTCGGTCTATGGTATGAATGATCTCTGGATTTTTGATTCTGACTGTTCCTTTCATATGACTCGTAATGCCTCCCTCTTATCTTCTGTCTTCACTTCCTCTTCTCTTCCCCCTATCTACACGGCTACTGGACAACCTTTGACTATTACTTAGTATGGCTCTATCACCCTACAAACTAACCTATCTGGTCGTCTAATTCTTGGCCCCATTTATGTGGCTCCTCAATTGTGTTTGAATTTAATTTCTGTTAGCTCCTTATATATGAATGACCTACTTGTCTCACTTTCTTTTGATACTTGTATTGTGCAGGATCCACAGACGGGCAAGACTGTTAGGCTGGTCGGAGGAGACACAAACTGTATTTTTTTTGGAATATCTTCTTCTTCCAAAGTCCATACATCCATGTTCTCTTTTTACTTCTGTAAGTCCAAAATCCTCTATCTTGCTTTTCGTAGATTTGTGGCATAGACGACTTGGTCATGTGTCTCATAAAAGACTAAAAAGTCTTATCCAGTTCAGAATACTTGGTCACGTATCCTCTCGTTCTCATATTGAGTCATGTACTGGTTGTAAATTGACTAAATTCACCGCTCTACCATTTCCAACCAGTACATCTGTTTCCACTTTCGTATTTGATTTGGTCCATTCTGATATCTGGGGGCCAGCTCCTTTGCCTTCTTCATCTTGCTACTTATATTATGTTAGTTTTATCGATGATTTCTCCCGTTATACATGGGTCCACCTCCTTAAAAACCACTCTGACGTACTTGCTACTTATCAAGCCTTCACTGTGATGGTCTTCACTCAATGGCAAGCTTGTATTAAAGTTTTTTATTCTGACTATGCTAAAGAGTACCTATCCTCTACCATACTCTCTATCATGTCCTCTCATAGAACTATCTTTCAACAATCATGTCCCTACACTCATGAGCAAAAAAATATTGCTAAACGCAAACATCATCATATTCTCGATACCGCTCGATCCATGCTCATGTCTTACTCTATTCCTCATCGTTTCTAAGCTGAGGTCATTCTCATTACTACTCATGCCATTAATATCACTCCATCTATCTCTCTTTTTGGTGCTACTCCTCATAGTCATGTTTATACTCATCCTCCCTATTATGATCTGGTTCGCGTTTTTGGTTGTCGATGTTTCATTCTTCTGCCATCTCACGAATGTGATAAATTATCTCCTAGAGCTGCTCTCTGCGTCTATTTAGGAATTAGTTTAGAACATCGATGTTATCATTGTTATGATCCCGCATCTCATCGAGTTCATATATCTCAACACGTTTAGTTCGAAGAGGATTCTCCATTTTATTCCACTTTTGATGATTTCAATTTCCTCCACACTACTGATCGTGCTTCTCTACCAGCTATATCACCCACTTTCTTACCTCAGTTCTCCTTTCGAGATCTCCCTAAAATCTCTCCATCTCCTTCTGATGACTCTCCCTCACCCGAGCCTTCTCTTCCACCATCTGATCCCTATCTCGTAGACACGACACCTACTCTAGAAAATACTGTTGACCTCCATGCACCCGCACCAGCATATCCCCCACCTGAGGTTCCTCTTGTACTTCGTCGAGGCAAACGCCTACATGTCATGCCTGCACGGTATGCTTCGGTTACTTCCTAATGGCAATTCAATTTCCAGAGTGGTGATAGGCTATGGCTGAGGAATTTTAGGTATTTTAGCAAACACATACCTGGGATGTTGTTCCCTGTCCTCATGGCATCTCTTTAGTTGGCAGTAAATGAGTTTAAAAGGTCAAGTATCATCCTGATGGCACCATTGAACATCAAAAAGCTCGTTTAGTGGCTTGAGATTTTACTCAGCAACAAGGTATTGATTACGGGGAGACCTTTGCTCCTGTTGCTCAGATACCCACCATTCGTACTCTTCTTGTGGTCGCTGCTGCTCATCATTGACCCTTATACCAGATGGATGTCAAAAATGCTTTTCTCCATAGCTCTTTATCTGAGACAGTATATATGCAATCACCTCTAGGGTCCAAATTTCCTCTGGGACATGTATGTCTCCTTTCCAGTGCTGTTTATGGCCTCAAGTAGGTACCTCGCGCTTGGTTTGAGTGTTTTCACGATGTTGTGCTCAAGACGGGCTTTATGGAAAGTCATCAAGATGCTTCTCTATTTGTTCACACTACATCGCATGGCATAGTTTTATTACTCAACTATGTAGATGATATGATTATTATAAGTGATGATGTGGCTGGTATACAGTACGCAAAATCTCAGTTGCAATAATAGTTCCACGCAAAGGATCTTGGATCTCTTCGGTATTTTCTTGGTCTAGAAATTTCTCAAGGCCTGCGGGGTGTACTATTATCTCAATAGAAATATCTCTCGGATATTCTAAATTGAGCTAAGCTAACTGACTTTACTCCACTCCAACAGAATATCAAACTTCGCTATACTGATGGTGAGTCTCTATCTGATCCTACTCGATATCAACATTTTATTGGCTAGTTGGTCTATCTGTGCATCTCTCCATCATATCTTTCATACGGTTAGCATTGCTAGTCAATTTTTAGTGCCCCACGTTTTGTACACTATACTGCCTTATTACGGATTCTTCGGTATCTCCGGGGTACTAGCACTCGCTCTCTTCTGTTTCCTGTAACATCTAAGTTAGAGCTTTGTGCATATTCTGATGCTGATTGGGCTGATGATCCCATTACCAGAAAGTCTATCACATGTTATTGTATATTTCTTAGTGATTCTCTAATTTTCTAGCGGAGTAAGAAAAAAGATGTTGTTGCTCTTTCTAGTACCGAGGCAGAGTATCGTGCAATGTCCGCAACAGCTAAAGAGATTATTCATCTTCGTCGTTGATGTTGAACTTAAGATTATTCCTCTACTTGTATAAATCTATGTGTACACTCAATATTGAACTTAAGAGGAAATTTACCTAAGACTCTCTCTCTCTCTCTCTCTCTCTCTCTCTCTCTCTCTCTCTTACTTTAACAACATCAAAATCAAACTCCTCAAGAGTCATCCTGATATGTCAATGCCTTCGTTTTGAGCCCTTATAGCTTGACCAAATCCCTAATAGAAATATGGATATCTCTACAGAACACCGAAGTTATGAACTACACATCGTTGATGTTGTAGATATTTCTTATGAACTCCTATATAGCCTCAAGATAGACCAGACCCTTCATCTTCACGATGTCGATTCATCCTTGATGAGAGAATACCCCCCTATAGTTTTGAGTCTAGTATGAAAAATCCACACTATGACTTGACAATGATGATTTGGTCACCAACCAATTGTAGAGCTTTGACACCCTCTCATAAACAAATCAATCATCAGCAATTGTAGGAGTCATCCTAAATGAACCCTCACTCGACAAAGAAGAAGCCATATGCCTCTTAGGAGCTGCCCTTGAATGAGTTGACATCGCACGCGAGAGAGAGAGAGAGAGAGAGAGAGAGAGAGAGAGAGAGAGAGAGAGAGAGAGAGAGAGAGAGAATCAGGGTTTCAAGAGAGAGAGAGAGAGAGAGAGAGAGAGAGAGAGAGAGTTTTGGGGGAAAATCTAAGATAGGGTTTTAGATCAGGGTTTCATAGAGAGAACCGAGGGCTTAAATTTCTTAAATAGGCTAGAATTGGGTAGAAAATGAGTTAGGAAAGCATTTGGAAGAGGTGGAAACCTTTGGAGAAGAATTTGGAAAGAGATTGATGTTGGGTCCTTTTGTTTTGATGATGAGTAACAAACAATTAACAACTAATGTTGTTTATCTAGTGCTTATATTTTATATTTATTCTAAGCAAATAATATGTTGGAGGATGGATGGAATCGAGCATTCACGATCATATCTAATGGAGGTTGGCGGAATAGTGGAATGAAGCAATGCAATTCAATTTGAAGATCCAAGTTCAAGCTTCATCCGCAAGTTTACCAAAGAGAGCTATATTTAAGACCTTCAAGCTTTGGTATATAGTTTATAGTATTTGTTACATAGGTTTATACTTGTGTGTTAATACTTCAAGCTCTATCAATCACACACACATATTTGTTGATTTTATCAAAATATAGGTGTTTTTATAAAATATTATTTTATTAGTTTATAGACTTCAATATTAGTTTATACATATTTTATTAAGTCTATAAAATCACATTATAAAGTTTTAAAATATTGTTTAACTCCATAGTCAAAAATCAAGAAGTTTATGTACACATGTATTTACAAGTTTTGCAAAATAGTAAGTTTTTGCAAATACGAATTGATATTTTAATAATTTCTTCTTTAACATGTTTGTTTTCTTGTTTATAAATGTTTCCCAAAGTTTTATTAATTTTAGAGTTAATTTGTTATGTTTAATTGAATTTATAAAATCAAGTTTTTATAAGTTCATGTTCGTGCATGTGTTCGTGCATGTTTTTGTAAAACAGATGAGTTTTCATAAATGGGAAATGTAATTTGAAAAATTCTTTCTTTAACATGTTCTATTATATGTTTATAACCATTTCCCAAAAGTTTATCATTTGTGGAGTTGATTTATTATACTGACTTGATTTTACAAAATCAAGTGTTTTAGTAGTTTTTATAATCTGGAATATCTATTTTAAATATTTATTTCTTACAAATGGGAAGAGATATTTTAGAAATTCTTTCTCTAACATATTCATATACATGTCTAGGACATTCTTTCAAAAATTTATGATTTTTAGAGTTAATTTACTAGTTTTAATTGATTTTAGAAAGCTAAATATATAAAAATTCCAGAATCTATCAAAACTGTTTAACGGTCGACTTCATCAGTCGACTAATGACATCATCAGTCGACTGATGACATGTTTTTTAGCCTAACGGTTAGGTTTTTTCTGGTTTTATTTTTGGGGTATTTTTCCTTGTTTTTTGGGCCTTAGGGTGTTGTCTTGAGTTCCTATATATACCCATCTATCCCCAACACTTAGAATACATCTAAGAAAGTTTTCAAACAAGTTTAAAGCGTGTTTAAGTTTGTTTTAGTGTTTGTTTAAGAGTTTAGTTTGTGAAGAGAATTTCACAAGAAGAAGAGGAGATCACCATTTGAGTTTGAGCTTCCACTCTTCTCTCTCTCCCTCTTGTTATCTATAGAGAAGTTTCCCTAAACTCAATGTAGCTTTACATTTATATTGTTTGATTATCATTTTATTAAGCTAGTGTGTATATTGAGTTTAGTTGATTTTATTTTTACTCTTTGCTTACACACACAACCATTGAGCTTCTAGTATTTTCATACATAGTATAATTTGGGTTGTGGGGAGTGTATCATTGAGTGTGAGCTGCTTCTAGTATTTTCATACATAGTATAATTTGGGTTGTGGGGAGTGTATCATTGAGTGTGAGCTTATATTATTTTCTCATCCATATTAGAGAACAAACATTCGTTGTATCGAGCGTTAATTGTGAGTTACACTTTGTAATATACTTGTACACCGAGAGAAATGTGTGGTGAGAGACGGGGTCATCCCAAGAGGAGTGAGGTAGGTGGTAATACCTAGAGATAGGTTGTAATTCCTAATACTTGAGGGAGACACGAGCTAGAGATCAACACTTAGAGGGTGTAAAGTGGGATTGCATGAGTGTGAGATTGTAAAGTTTTCGGTAAACTAGAAAACCGAGTGTGAGGTGTAAACGTTATACGGGTGAGCGTAGAAAACCCGGTTCTGATAGTGGAGATCTCCTCGAGGTGAGGAGCGGAGACGTAGGTCGTGGAGACCGAACTCCGTGATCATATCGTTTGTTTGCGTTTGTCATTGGCATTCTTTTATATTCGTGCTTATCATTTATATTGCCTTTGTCAATTGCTTGTTATTTATATAGCCCTATCACTTTAGTAGTTTGTTTACCCTTGTGTTACTTATATATATCCTTGCTCATATCTTGTTGAATATCATTCTTGCTAGGATATATTGTTAATTAGTTTTAAATTAGCATAAATCGGATTAGATTAGCATAAACCCCTATTCACCCCCCTCTAGGGTTCCTTCCTAGTGGCACTAGGGTGTTTCAATTGAGACACTTGAAATCTAATCCGGGACATTTGGGTGTCAATTTAAATCTAATACTAGATGTCTGTATGTGCCAGTCATACGTCTGATCGAGCGATTTTTCACAAAAAACTACTTTGGGTTAATTGGTTTATTTTTTGTTTTTTTGCAAACTTTATTTCTGTTCCGTAAAAAGAGTTCTGATAAATTCTCTATTGTTATTAAGAAAATTTTTATCCTTGAATTGTAGAAAAATGTTTGTGAGGAAATTCATTTTGCGATTTAGACCCTGTTTGATAAGAATTTAAAATTTACACAAAATTTCTTTTGTAAAAGTTTATGAGCTTACTGATATAAAGTATTTTAGAAAGTTTATGAGCTTACTCGTATAAAATATTTTAGTTTTCTAACATGATATGGAGAAATTTTGATGAATGTCTAAGTGAAAGATTTTGTTGTTTAAATATTTTGCATTTTAAACCCTGAGTTGAAATTTGATGCAATTTTAAGAACTCAATTTTTGTTTTAAAGAATTTATATTTCATTTATGCAATTATAATTAGGAGAAATTATTGATTCAAAGTTTTGAATAACTTATTCTTTAGAATTTTTGTTTTGACAAGGAGAAAGTTTTACAGTACACATGGAGTTTCAAAAAGGAGTATATTTGACATTTGAGTTTTGACAAAAAGTTTTGGATTAGATTTTTTATGATGTTGAACAGTTTTAAATCATTTAAGGTGTCATTTCATGTCATAAAGTTAAGGATTATTAAACATTTTTGGTTTCAAATAACTTTAACTTCCAGTTGTTGGTGAATCAACATTTTAAAACACTTTGGATGTGTATTAATGGTGTAGCAAGCTGAATAAGTTATGTCCTTATCCGTAGTTGCTATGTAAAGTGAGAAGTTTCAAGGATGAAACTTTTCTTAAGAGGGGTAGAAACTTTTCTTAAGAGATGACTAGTTCCTTTTTGTTTATTAGTTAAAGAGATCTTTATATTTTAGTTATTAAAATAGAGGTTTTTAGAAGGGTTGATTTGTTAAAAAACTAAATGAGTTTTAAGTCAAAAGCGGTCAACCTATTAGTCAACCCGTCAAGCCAAAAATTCCAATATAAGGCCTATAAAACCCTAGAAATCAGAATTTTTTAGATTCCGACAACTCATAGGACTGGCCAAGCTTGGAAAAAGAATAGAAGAGCTTTTAACTTACGTTCATCAACCCTAAGGTCATCTTTTCGGTAGAAGTAAGTACCATCCTGCTACTTTCTACTTTTGATTCTTAAATACATTTGAATTCTTTGTATTAAATGTATTTTGATCACCATAATTGTATATTATCTCATATTTGACGAATTCTTGAGTTATATCATTAGCTTTGGTAAACAACATGTACCTATTCGAACATTGATCCAAGAGTTATAAAAATCTAATGAAGACTAGTAGGCTGTGTTTCATATGCTAGGTTTTGATTATTATACGTGTCAAATTTCATCCTACATTTGTTTGGCAAATTTTAACGATGTTTTTCCCAGTTCTTACAAAATCCTAAATGATAAGTGTACTTTTATCAAATCTAAGATCATGATATATGTTCCATATATGTTAGTTTCGGGTTTTCATGACCGAAAAGTGTAGATAAGTATCTGTTGATGCTCAATATCAAACAGAATAATCCAGAAGAGGATGGTTGTGGGGTGATGAAGGATGATGGAGGGCCCGCTCCCTTCTTCGATTTTATGCCTGGTTCTTGAACGAGGGCTCGATGTCCACGCTGCACAGACAAGAAGAACTTGTGAGAGGGCGGGGACCGGTTCCCCCGTGGTTCCTCCAATGGTCAAGTTAGTGAAACTCGAGTGGGGAAGAGGAAGGTCAAGAATCGATGTGGTTCTTAAGGTAGCAATGTCTCTGTCTAGGGGATCTACGTGAGCTCCTCTGTTTAGACGAAGAACTATACGTTCTTGTTTTTTATGTAGTGCATGCTCTTGGGGGTTTTTAGATTGCGCACCTAGTGCTATGGCGAATAACATTTGTATATAAAGAGGATGTCAATGGCAGATTGGTCACTTCGGCCATGCAAATGACGGTGATAAAATGTGAGCTGGAAGGTGAGTCATCCTTTGCTCTACGTGTGCCGTCTAGCGACTGGAGGGGAAGTCATTTCGTCATAAGAGAGGGTGTCTCCACATTTTCTGGGAAGTGATTGATAGCCTGACAGAAGGCATGTGGGCATACTGAATCATTCCTCGCTTTACAGGTGTCGACTAGCGACTGGAGGGGAAGTCACTTCGGTATGGGAGAAGGTGTCTCCATATTTTCTGAGAAGTGATTGAGCTGACAAGTCATGGAGATCTATCAGGCCAAAATCTAGATAAGGCTTGTTCGATGTGGACAGAGATATTGACATATGCTCTGGGATAGAGGCTTGGGGCTAGGGCCGAGTTCTCAACTTAATCGGCAGCAAGGAATGTCCCTCCATTCGCTTCTGAGAATTGCCCAGTGAGTGGTCAAGTGCCCTAAGTAGGGTCATCCTCGATGATAGGGTCGACCGACACCGTCTTTTGCGTTAACTAAGGAGTGTCGGCCTATCCTGTTGGCCTTTTTGTTTTGATGATGTTTAACAAATAATTTACTACTAATATTTTGTCTAGTGTTTGTGGTTTTCCATTTATTATAGACAAACGATGCGTTGGAGGATGGATGGAATTGCGCTATAATGATCATATCAAATGGAGGTTGGCGGAATAGTGGTTGAAGCCTTGCAATTCAAGTTGAAGATCCAAGTCCAAGTTTCATCCACAAAGTTTATCAAGTTGAGCAACAATGAAGATCAAGATCAAGCTTGGGTAACATTAGTTTAGGTTTATATTATATGTGTTAGTACTTTAAGCTCAATCATATATACACACACATATTTGGTTATTATATATATAGTTATATATACACACAAGTTTTGGTTATGAACTTAACAATCATTGTATACATATTTTATTAAGTCTATAAAATCATCTCATAGGGTTTCAAAATATTGTTTATGTCAAAACATCAAATTTCATGTATATCACATTTTTATGTTTTGGACACACTTGCAAAATACACGAGTTTTCACAAATGGAAAACTCAATTTGAGAAATTCTTTTTCTAACATGTTCAATTTCATGTTTATAAATGTTTCTCAAAGTTTTATCAATTTTGGAATTAATTTGTTATGTTTATTTGCATTTACAAAATCAAGTTTTTAATAAGCTCATGTCCGTGCACATGTTCGTGCATGTTTTTGCAAAACTGATGTGTTTTCACAATTGGGAACTTAGATTTGAAAACTTTCTTCATTTACATGTTTATACTCATATATATAAACATTTTCCCAAGTTTTACTAATTTTGGAGTTGTTTTGTTATTTTTAATTGAAATTACAAAACCGAGTTTTCAGCAGTTTTTTTAGAAACTTTATATCTGTGTTCAAACATTTATTTCTCTCAATTGAAAAGTGATATTTCAGATTTTCTTTCTCTAACATGTTTATATACATATCTAGAACCTTCCCTAAAAAGTTTATGATTTTTGGAGTTGATTTACTATTTTTAATTAATTTTATAAAGTTAGATATGTAAATTTCTAGAAACTGTCAAATCAGAAGTTGTCCTTGAACATTGCGGTCGACCGTGCTACAGTATGGTCGACCGCTGTTACTGTAGTAGTCGACCGTTTGTACAGTAATGGTAACATCTGTTTATTTATTTATTTAGTATGTTTTTAGGGTTTTTTGAGTTATTTTTTTCTATCCTATATATACACCTTTGCCATAACTGTTTTCTATCACCAAGAGAGAGTTTTAAACAAGTTTTAAAAGAGATTAAAAGTTTGTTTAGTTTGTTTTAAGTTTGGGGTTTTTGATTACAAAGGAGGAAGCTTGCGTTGTCAATTGAGGGATTCATCCTTAATCTTCTTCATCCTCTCTTTTGTGTTTATAGAGAAGTTTTTCTAACTCTTTTCTCTAGTAATTTTATTATTGATTTTCATATTCTTATTATTGCTAGTTTGCTAATTGAGTTAGATCTTATTTCACTCATTGTTTATATACACCCACTTGAGCTTATTGTATTTTTATACATAGTATATTTGGGTTGGTGAGAGTTGTAACAATTGACTGTGTGCTTTAATTGAGTTCTCGACTTGTATTAGAGACCAAATCATTTGTTGTTATTTGAGAGTGTTGTAGAGTTTTCGGTTAGCTAGAAAACCGTATTGTGATGTGTGGAGTGTAGACGTTGATCGGTGACCGTTGAAAACCGATACTGTGAGGAGAAAACCGTATTGTGATGTGTGGAGTGTAGACGTTGATCGGTGACCGTTGAAAACCGATACTGTGAGGTGTAAACGTTATCCGGGTGAGCGTAGAAAACCTGATTGTGATAGTGGATTTCTCCTCGGGAGTGGGGAGCGGAGACGTAGGACGGAAGGTCCGAACTCCATGATCATATTGTTTGTTTGCATTGTTTATTTACACTATCACTCTTATCTTGTTTATGTTTATTTCACCCTTGTGTTAGTTTATATATCCTTGCATATATTACCTCTTTGCTAGGATATATCTCTTTATTTATATTGTTTATTCTTGCTTATAACTCTTGTATATCTATCTTGCAAGAATATATTTTTATTCATTTTAATTGTCATAAAATCGGATTAGATTAGCTTAAGACCCTAATCACCCCCTCTAGGGTCTAACAATTGGTATCAGAGTTTGGTGCTCTTTGATTTAAGGTTTAATCATCTTGAGTTAAAGATCCAAGTTATTTTTTTGTGCTAATCTTGTTTTGATTGCATTTGTATCTTGCTTGCATATTTTTACAAATTATGGATATGAATGATGCATCTTGTTTAGGCTATAAATCTAGTATTGCTCCTAAATTTAATGTTTTCCCCTATGCTCAATGGTGTTTTAGATTCAAAATATTTATTCAATCTAAAAATATCGATTTATGGGAAGTCATTGATTATGCTTATATTGTGTCCATGTTGAAGAAATCCAAGTGGAGCAAACATGATAAAAGGATATTTACAATGAACAAAATTTTGTTAGAATATTTGCTAAATGCTCTTAATTCATCTATGTGTAACAAGTTTGTTTATTTTGATAGTGCTTACAACTTATGGAAACTTATTGAAGCAAATCAAGGGGACTTGGAGGCGATCCGACAAGCTTTGGAGGATCCCGCTTTAAGTTCATATGGAGCATCATGCACACTGTCACTAGGCGATAGCCCTAGTGAGGTTTGCGAGTTCGAATCGATTAATGATTTATCTAGTGATGAACTTACTTGTGCTAGTGCAAAATTATTACATGCCTTCAACAAATTGCATAAAAATTTATTGATTTATAAGGCAAGCATGATAATTTAAAATCCGATCATGAGAAGCTAGCTTCCAAATTTGATGTCATTACAAAAGAAAATATTATGCTTAAAGAAAACAATGACTTATTAAATTTGGAAAATAAAAATTTGATCTCATCAATTGCTAGCCTATCTCATGCTAAGATTGATGCCATGTTAGAAGTAGAGAACATAAAAAATGATACAGCTTCTTTTATAAATGAATATTTATGTTCTACTTCTAATGTTAATGCACATATGTCTAATGATGAGTTGAATATTGTTAAAAATCGCATTTCATTTTTAGATTCAACTCTTAAAACATGCATTGTTAATAATAAGAAACTTATGGACTTATGTGCAAAGTCTCGTGTTAATTCTTTCAAATCCAACACTCACTATGCACATATTTATAGCAACATTTACAAATGTTTAATTTGCGGTCGTAAAGGCTACATTGCTAAATTTTGCTATGATGCACACAAATCTTCTAAGACTAATGCTTCTTGTGCATCTTATAATGCTTCTTCATCACATGCACATGTACATGCACAAACTCATCATGCTCATCATAAACATGCACATGTGTTTAAATGTGATCTATGTAGTCGATTTGGCCATTTGGCAAAGTTTTGCTTTGATTTGAAAAAGATTTTACTTTTGCCAAATAATTTTAAAAGACCACAGAAGTTTAAGTGTGATCATTATGGTCGTTTTGATCATTTGGCCAAATTTTATTTTGATTTGAGGAGAGTTTCTCGTTTGTAAAATAATTTCTAAGATAAATCTATTTTTGCAAATAAGTCCCGTGCACAACCGTTTGGTCAACATAAGCAAATGTCTCCTTTCCATTGTACTTATTGCAATCAGAAGGATCATTTGAGTAATTTTTGTTATGACCGTGTCCGTGCACCATATGCATCCAAGAGGGTTCATAACCCTAGGGATTTAAGCTTGAATGATAGGGGTCATGTCCCTAACCAATCCGGTACCAAGAATGCTTGGGTGCCAAAATCTTTTTAAACCAAGTATTTTAGTGTTTTTCTTTTTCTTTTTCTTGGTTTTGAAAATTATACTTTAATTTTTTGAACATGAAAACAATTCTTTTTATTGGTCAAATTCTTTTGTTTTCATAATTATTAGTTTTTGTTTTGATGAAAGGTTTGTGTATATATAACCCCCCAGATTTATTGGGTGTTTATTCCCAAATCTTATTTATCGGGTACTATAAGTCCTTATATGGGTTGGAACAAGCCTAAGAGCTTGATATATTGTTGCCTCTCTTGTATTTTGTTAAAAATTTTGTTTTGAGTTATTGCTTTGAATTTATTATATAAGCACAAATAGATGATTCAAATTTCAAATATGCTTTATAATGTATTCTTTATGTGGTTTGATCAAGTTTTACAAAGAAAATTTTCTTTATTGATCAAACGTTATTTTTGGGCTTAAAATTTGATTTATGATTTCATTTGGTTAATTTGTTTTTATTTGAAAACTTTTTGCATGATTCTCATGTTCCTCTTCTTTTGATTTCATAAATCTATTTTTTACACTATATTTTTATAATTGTGTAATGAGACACTTCTTTCATAAATGATATATTTATATGTGTCCTCATTATCCTCTTGAATGTGAGTGATATTTAGCATATTCATCTATGCTTGCTCACATATGATTGCCTTAGCACTTCATTTCGTATATTCTATATGGTATTTTGATAGGGGGAGCAATCCCTATATTTGTTTTATACTCACCCATGCTTATATGTATGGGGAGCTTTCGCTCTCTTCATCCTTTTGTCTCCTTTTTGATGTTGTCAAAGGGGGAGAAATATTATGAGTATATTCTTTTTGTTTATATGCATCATAATTATAATATTGTATTTTATTTCCTTTTCAGGCATATATCCTTTTTGTAAATTGTTTGTCATCATCAAAAAGGGAAAGATTGTTGGCCTCTTTGTTTTGATGATATTTAACAAATAATTTACTACTAATGTTGTTTGTCTAGTGTTTGTGGTTTTCTATTTATTGTAGACAAACAATGCGTTGGATGATGGATGGAATTGCACCATAACGATCATATCAAATGGAGGTTGGCGGAATAGTGGTTGAAGCCTTGCAATTCAAGTTGAAGATCCAAGTCCAAGCTTCATCCACAAAGTTTACTAAGTTGAGCTACAATGAATATCAAGATCAAGCTTGGGTAACATTAGTTTAGGTTTATATTATGTGTGTTAGTACTTTAAGCTCAATCATATATACACACATATATTTGGTTTTTAAATATATAGTTATATATATACACAAGTTTTGGTAATGGACTTAACAATCATTGTATACATATTTCATTAGGTCTATAAAATCATCTCATAGGGTTTCAAAACATTGTTTATGTCAAAACATCAAATTTCATGTATATCACATTTTATGTTTTGGACACACTTACAAAATACATGAGTTTTCACAAATGGGAAAATCAATTTGAGAAATTCTTTTTCTAACAATTTCAATTTCATGTTTATAAATGTTTCTCAAATTTTTATCAATTTTAGAATTAATTTCTTATGTTTATTTGAATTTACAAAATCAAGTTTTTAATAAGCTCATGTTCGTGCATGTTTTTGTAAAACTGATGCGTTTTTACAATTGGGAAATACAATTTGAAAAATTTCTTTGTTTACATGTTTATACTCATATATATAAATATTTTCCCAAGATTTACTAATTTTGGAGTTGTTTTATTATTTTTAATTGAATTTACAAAACCGAGTTTTCAGCAGTTTTTTTAGAAACTGTATATCTTTGTTCAAACATTTATTTCTCTCAACTGAGAAGTGATATTTCAGAAATTCTTTTACTAACATGTTTATCTACATGTCTAGAACATTTCCTCAAAATTTTATGATTTTTGAAGTTGATTTACTATTTTTATTTAGTTTTAGAAAATCAGATATGCAAATTTCCAGAAACTGTCAAAATCAGAAACTGTCCGTGAACAGTGCGGTAGACAGTGCTACAGTATGGTCGACCGCCATTACTGTAGCAGTCGACCATTTGTACAGTAACAGTAACATCTGTTTCTTTGTTTTTTTAGTGGGTTTTTAGGGTTTTTTGAGTTGTTTTCTTCTATCCTATATATACCCCTTTGCCATAACTATTTTCTATCGCCAAGAGAGAGTTTTAAACAAGTTTTAAAAGAGATTAAAAGTTTGTTTAGTTTGTTTTAAGTTTGGGGTTTTTGTTTACAAAGGAGGAAGCTTGCGTTGTCAATTGAGGGATTCATCCTCAATCTTCTTCATCCTCTCCTTTGTGTTTATAGAGAAGTTTTTCTAACTCTTTTCTCTAGCAATATTATTATTGATTTTCATATTCTTATTATTGCTAGTTTGCTAATTGAGTTAGATCTTATTTCACTCATTGTTTACACACACCCACTTGAGCTTATTGTATTTTCATACATAGTATATTTGGGTTGGTGAGAGTTGTAACAATTGAGTGTGTGCTTTAATTGAGTTCTCGCCTTGTATTAGAGAACAAATCATTTGTTCTTATTTGAGAGTGTTATAGAGTTTTCGGTTAGCTAGAAACCGTATTGTAAGGTGTGGAGTGTAGACGTTGATCGGTGACCATTGAAAACCGATACTGTGAGGTGTAAACGTTATTCGGGTGAGCATAGAAAACCCGGTTGTGATAGTGGATTTCTCCCCGGGAGTGGGGAGCAGAGACGTAGGACAGAAGGTCCGAATTCCGTAATCATATTGTGTGTTTGCATTGTTTATTTACACTATCACTCTTATCTTGTTTATGTTTATTTCACCCTTGTGTTAGTTTATATATCATTGCATATATTACCTCTTTGCTAGGATATATCTCTTTATTCATATTGCTTCTTGCTTATAACTCTTGTATATCTATCTTACAAGAATATATTTGTATTAGTTTTAATTGGCATAAAATCGGATTAGATTAGCTTAAGACCCTAATCACCTCCTCTCTAGGGTCTAACATGTCCGACTGGTTGGAATGTCGTCTCGTCTTAGCTAATAACTGCCTCTTGAGTTGATATAAAGATGACGACTCGTCTCGGAGGTCAGGATCTCTCATGCTGACCAATATTGCATTTGGTGTCGACACCAGAGAGTCAGCTTGATGAGTCAGTAGGGCCGAGGCCTCTGTGATTATACATTAGATTTATCCCTGATAAGTTACCAAGGTCTTATAAATAGCCATGATGGTCGAGTTGCACTGGAGGATTCGACCATATGTTGTGCCTTGGGCTTACCTTGATAAAGAGCTGATGGTCGAGTTGCACTGGAGGATTCGACCATATGTTGTGCCTTGGGCTTACCTTGATAAAGAGCCAAAGACTTGTAATTCGACTGAGGAATCAAATGCTTAGAACTCTTGAGAGTTGACTAGGTATTTCCTTCCTCTAAGGCCGAGAGACGACTGTGGGAGTTGGCTAAAGGGTTAAGTTTGTTTTGCTAGGACTCTTATCGTATCATTTTGCAAATATCCGTATCTTAGCTGAGTGAACACTATAACAGTTAGCCCCTTTCACTTAAGTCGAATCCGAGAGAAATAAGATATGCTCTGATCAATACAGACCCGCTGAGGATGAGAAATTGAGAAGTCTCTGTCTTAGAGACGTGGCTTGTCATTATTGGCTACCATTGTTAACTGCACTATTCATGGCTGACGTCATTAAAAATTTGAACCGTCTTTTTGGGAGACGAAGTGTCATAGATATAAGGAAGGATCTTCCACTTTTCGAGTACTAGGACGTGGATCATTAAATGAGGGTGGTGCTTCGTGTTTTGAGTGAACCGCTTTAGATTCCGAAGTGAATCTGGCCTGGTTGCTTCGAAAATCACCGCATCCTTTGAAATACCTCTATACTCTTCCTTAAAATCTTATAAATAGCCTCTTGATGCTAAGATAGTTTTTTACGAACCTTTTCTCTGAAAAATTCCTGATATTCCTCTAAGATTTCTTAAGAAAAGGTCTTCCATGGTCTCTGAAGTTTCAAACTCTGGCCGTAACGAGGAGAGTCTCATTTTTCTTCTACTTATCTGCTCAAAGGTTCATAAGGACAATCTGGTGGGGTTGTATGATAAATGCAATATCCCTCGGACTCTGACATTGGCAGCGCCAGAGATGAGCGAGCCAGTGTATTGCCATAGTGAGGGTCGAGTACCGATTTATTTGGCCCTATTGGAGCATGGTTTACAGCTATCCTTACACCCTTTCATTAAGGAGGTGCACGCTGCTCTAGGAGTCTCCCCTTCCCAGTTCTATCTGAACGCAGTGGGGATTCTGGTGGCTTTCACCATCATTTCTTACCGTGTTAGAGTCCAACCAAGCTTGAGATTGCTGGGGCATTTGATCAGCATAGGGTCGGCTGAGAAGGACCCGCATTACTCTTTCCACTATCGTGATGAGTTCCAGTTTGTTTCTAATTCTTTGGGGTTGGATGAGGACTGGAGGAGGCGATTCGTATGGGTCTATGGTGGCAACAGTGTCTTCGCTTGCTCGACTGGCCGGAGGTGAATAAAGACGCTTTGAAGCCAGTCATCCTTAGTCATTCCGAGATGATGGATCTAGAAAAGGTCTATTCTTATGCTGGTCCACGAGAGAGTGATGCTCTGTTTGATGATATGTCTCTCCAAACGGTGGACATATCCATGATCTTGTCTTCCACTAGCTTCCAGGCAAGGACGAGCCCCGTTCCTCTGTTAGCGGAAAATCGCAAGAGGATTATAGGGATCGAGGGGACGAGCTCCACTTCTAGGCCCCATAAGAATCCGAGGGGGCTTTCAATGCTGAGGAGGTGGCTGTCTTGATGCCTCAAGCATCTAACATTGTCTTTGAATTGATGGGAAGGACAAGGGTTGAGAGGTAGTACCCAATTGAATCGGTTTTAAGGTCCCAACTAGCTGGGACGGGTCCGCTGGTAACTCAGCTTAACTGCTTGAAAAATATGGGGCAGATAGACTAGTCTTCTCCTGGCAGGGAGACAACGGCCTTAGTGGTCGAAGAGGATGCTGTCAGCCCTAGTACTATTTTCGAGGTGTCTTGTCACCCTAGCAAGGATCCAATTGGGGTAGACGACAGCGTCGAGGGGAGAGCTGAAACTCCATTTGACGAGTTAGAGAATGGTGATGATGGGAGGATTTTGGAGGATATTCTAAGTATTGGCATACACCAAGCTCTTCAAGGTTGCATAGCTCGGGGGACTTTGCTGGGACACACCTTGTTCAATTGACTTGAGCGTTCCCTATAATGCTAAGTTTGGCTGGTGAAGGAGAAGTCAACTAAGAAAGAGGCAGAGAAGAGAATCACTATCTTAGAGGCTTAATTGACTCATAAAGAATATGCTTGGTTTCGAAGTCTGGATGAGAAGGAAGAGCTCCTAAAGAGCTTTCGAATCATGTAGAGCAAATGATGTCTCACCTTCCAGCTCACACTTTGTCACCGCCATTTATATGGCCGAAGTGACCAATCTGCCATTGACATCCTCTTTATATACAAATGCTATTCGCCATATCGCCAGGTTCGCAATCTAAAAACCCCCAAGAGCTCGCACTACACAAAAATAAGAACATATAGTTCTTCGTATAAATAGAGGAGCTCATGTAGATCCTCTGGACAGAGACATTGCCATCTTAAGAACCACATCGGTTCTTGACCTTCCCCTTCCCCACTCGAGTTTCACTAACTTGACCATCGGAGGAATCACGGGGGAACCGATCCCCACCCTCTCATGGGTTCTTATTATCTGTGCAACGTGGACATCGAGCCCTCATTAAAAAACTAGGCATAAAGTCGAAAGAGGGAGCGAGCCCTCCATCATTATTCATCACCCCGCAACCATCCTCTTCAGGATTATTCTGTTTGATATTAAGCATCAACAGTTTGGTACCCACCGTGGGGCCACTCTTCTTTTTCGAGAAGACATGTGAAGTTCTGATCAAGGGTCGGATTCTACTCACCCTGAAGAACAACATCGGAGTTGCATTATCCAAGCTAAATGAAGTTAGAAGTTGCATCATTCAAGCTAAAGAGGGTTAGATTTGGCTAAGAGGAACCAACATAGGTGCAATCCTCGAAAGTCTCAACAACTTATCTAGGGAATGTTTGCCAAGCACACCATCAGTTAGATGGTAGAGCGATCTTCAATCCCCCTACAAAACCCTTCAGTAGAAGATCCACCATAAGGTGGTTGTTTTTCTTGAAAAGTGACCCTGACTTCTAATCGTCATCACAGAATAAATCTGGCCAGAACATAGGATTTGATGAGGCCAAATATCACTGAAGCTCCAACAGCTGATAGCTCATATGAGCATAGGAGTAGTGATAAAGTCTGTGATAGGCTCTTGGGACCATGAGGACTTTTTGAAGAAAACTCCCCTATACCAGAGGTGAGATTGCGAGAAAAACTAAGGGCCTATCAGCTGATTGTTCTCTGGAAGAATGATCTTGGCCCTTCAATCCACGCCTTCACAACTAAAGTTGCCTAAGCTCTGATGGTCGAAGCATGAGACCTGTATGATCCCCCTAAAGGAGAGTTCTTCATTCACAGTATGGTACAGTCCCAAGTACTCCCGAACCTCCTTCAAGAAAATCACCACGGTTTGTCATTTTTGGGGAGTACAGTGCCGGCTGGTGGATTCTCTTTCCAAGAGAGTTTCTACCACAAAAGGTACCATGTAGCTTCTAGTCGTGCCCCCAACCCTTGCGAACCCGACTTGGAAAGCACCATTCATCATGACGTCTGGGCAGTTCCTTTTGCCAAAAGCCGACATGCCAACCTTCCGCCTTCAAAGCCTTACTGAAGATTCAGACTCAAAAGTAACCTTGGCTGATTAGATGGCAAATAGAGTTTCGACACATCTTTGTTTATCAACAAGTCATCTGCTATAAAAGCAAGCAAAATCCAACTAAAATAGGTTCTATACTGGCAGCCTCATCCACTACAAAATTACCAATGAAGCAGAGCCAAATCAACATCACAAGCGGTTCAACCCCCTTTGAGCGTTAAATGCATGCAAAGGATGTTTTTCATGATAATGTAAAATATAGAACTGATAAAATGTTATTCAATATGAACTAACTCTGATCTCACAAGGATCAAGGATTCATTATGGCCAAAGACCTAGGCATCATGTAAGGCCTAGGCAACCCCAAAAAACCCTTGGTACTTCATCAGGAATAAACATGAGGCACAACCCTTTGGCCGACTCCCACAATTTTCTCTCGACCTTAGGGGAAGGAAAGCCCTAGTCAAACTCCCAAGAGTTCTAGGCATTCGACTCCTCAGTCAAATAACAAGCCCTTGGTTCTTTATCAAGGTAAGCCTAAGGCATAACATATGGTCATTTCCTATGGCTCTCATCGATTATCATGGATAAGCCCTTGGTATCTTATCAGGATTAAACCCTAGGCACAACCCTTTGGCCGACTCCTATAGTTTTCTCTTGGCATTAGAGAAGGAAAGCCCTAGTTAACTCTCAAGAGTTCTAGGCATTCGACTCCTCAGTCGAATAACAAGCCATTGGCTCTTTATCAAGGTAAGCCTAAGGTACAACATATGGTCGATTCCTCCGGCTCTCATCTATCATCATGGACAAGCCCTTGGTACCTCATCAGGAATAAACCCAAGGTAAAACCCTTTGGCCGACTCTCATAGTTTTTTCTTGGTCTTAGGGGAAGGAAAACCCTAGTCAACTCTCAAGAGTTCTAGGCATTCGACTCCTCAGTCGAATAACAAGCCCTTAGCTCTTTATCAATGTAAGCCTAAAGCACAACATATGGTCGATTCCTCTGGCTCTCATCGATCATCATGGACAAGCTCTTGATACCTCATCATGAATAAACCCAAGGCACAACCCTTTGGCTGACTTCCATAATTTTTATCTAGGCCTTATGGGAAGGAGAGCCCTAGTCAACTCTCAAAAGTTCTAAGCATTCCGCTCCTCAGACGAATAACAAGCCATTGACTCTTTATCATGGTAAGCTTAAGTCACAACATATGGTCAATTTCTCTGGCTCTCATCGATCATCATGGACAAGCCCTTGGTACCTTATCAGGAATAAACCCAAGACACAACCCTTTGGTCAACTCCCACAGTTTTCTCTTGGCCTTAGGGGAACGAAAGCCCTAGTCAACTCTTTAAGAGTTCTAAGCATTCAACTCCTCAGTCGAATAACAAGCCCTTGGCTTTTTATCAAGATAAGCGCAAGGCACAACATATGGTCGATTTCTCTGGCTCTCATCGATCATCATTGAAAAGACCTTGGTACATCATCAGGAATAAACCCAAGGCAAAACACTTTGGCCGACTCTCACAGTTTTCTCTCGGCCTTAGGTGAAGGAAAACCCTAGTCAACTTTCAAGAATTCTAGGCATTCGACTCCTCAGTCGAATAACAAGCCTTTAGCTCTTTATCAAGGTAAGCCTAACGAACAACATATGGTCGATTCCTTCAGCTCTCATCAATCATCTTGGACCAGCCTATGGTACCTCATCAGGAATAAACCTAAGGCACAACCCTTTGGTTGACTCCTACTATTTTCTCCCAGATTTAGGGGAAGGAAAGCCCTAGTCAACTCTCAAGAGTTCTAGGCATGCGACTCCTTAGTCAAATAACAAGCCCTTGGCTCTTTATCAAGGTAAGCCTAAGGTACAACATATGGTTGATACCTCTAGCTCTCATCGATCATCATGGACAAGCCCTTGATACCTCATCAGGAATAAACCTAAGGCACAACCCTTTGGCTGACTTCCATAAATTTTATCTAGGCCTTAGGGGAAGGAAAGCCCTAGTCAACTCTCAAAAGTTCTAATCATTCTGCTCCTCTACCGAATAACAAGCTATTAGCTCTTTATCAAGGTATGCCCAAGGCACAACATATGGTCGATTCCTCTGGCTCTCATGGATCATCATGGACAAGCCCTTGGTACCTCATCAGGAATAAACCCAAGGCACAACCCTTTGGTCGACTCCCACAGTTTTCTCTCGGTCTTAGGGGGAAGGAAAGCCCTAGTCAATTCTTAAAAATTCTAAGCATTCGACTCCTCAGTCGAATAATAAGCCCTTGGCTCTTTATCAAGGTAAGCCCAAGGCACAACATATGGTCAATTTCTCCAGCTCTCATTGATCATCATCGAAAAGACCTTGGTACCTCATCAGGAATAAACCTAAGACACAACCCTTTGGCCGATTCCTATAATTTTCTCTTAGCCTTAGGGGAAGGAAAACCCTAGTCAACTCTTAAGAGTTCTAGGCATTCGACTCTTAAGTCGAATAACAAGCCCTTGGCTCTTTATCAAGGTAATCCCAAGGCACAACATATGGTCGATTCCTTCGGCTCTTATTGATCATCATGGACAACCCTTGGTACCTAATCAGGAATAAACCTAAGGTATAACCCTCTGGCTGACTCCCATAATTTTCTCTCAGCCTTAGGGGAAGGAAAGCCCTAATCAACTCTCAAGAGTTCTAGGCATTCGACTCCTCAGTCGAATAACAAGCCCTTGGCTCTTTATCAAGGTAAGCTCAAGGCATAACATATGGTCGATTCCTTCGGCTCTTATTAATCATCATGGACAACCCTTGGTACCTAATGAGGAATAAACCCAAGGTATAACCCTCTGGCCGACTCCCACAATTTTCTCTTGGCCTTAGTGGAAGGAAAGCCTTAGTCAACTCTCAAGAGTTCTAGGTATTTGACTCCTTAGTCGAATAACAAGCCCTTGGCTCTTTATCAAGGTAAGCCTAAGGCATAACATATGGTCGATTCCTCTGGCTCTCATCGATTAACATGGACAAGCACTTGGTACCTCATCAGGAATAGACTCAAGGCACAACCTTTTGGTAGACTCCCACAATTTTGTCTTGGCCTTAGAGGAAGGAAAGCCTAGTCAACTCTCAAGAGTTCTAGGCATTCAATTCCTCAGTCGAATAACAAGCCCTTGGCTCTTTATCAAGGTAAGCCCAAGGCACAACATATGGTCGATTCCTCCAGCTCTCATCAATCATCATGGACAAGCCATTGGTACCTCATCAGGAATAAACCCAAGGTACAACCCTTTGGCTGACTCTAATAGTTTTCTCTCAGCTTTAGGGGAAGAAAATCCCTAGTCAACTCTCAAGAGTTCTATGCATTCGACTCCCCAAATTTACTTGCGAAGGCTACTTCGGCCTTCCCTATAGGGCCATGACGCCAGTCGTCGACCACCTTCTTTTTATGCTGCTCCGAATCCAAATGAGTGAGTTCGTCCTCCAATTTATCGACAAGGGCTATGGACACTTGAAGCTTTGATTGCAACTCTTCAAAGTCCCTCCTCATCTTTTCGAGAGACAGACGACTTGATCGAGTCTCTGCCTTAACCGTCATCTTGTGATGCTTCTCAGCCTCTACCTGTAGATGAACCATCTCTCTTTAAAGGTCCTCGATGGTCCCCACCTGCTTAGAGAACTAGATTCGAAAGCTCTTGAGGAGGTCTTCCTTCTCATCTAGATTCTGACGCCAAGCGTCTTCTTTATGAGTCAATTCGGCCTCCAAGACAACAATTCTCTTCTCTGCCTCTTCCTTAGCTGACTTCTCCTTCACTAGCCCTCTTTGGCATTCTAGGGAATGCTCAAGTCAATTGAACAGGGTATGTCCCAGCAAAGTCCCCCAAGCTAAGCAAGCTTGAAGAGCTCGGTGTATGCCAACACTTGGCATATCCTCCAAAATCCTCTTGTCAGCATTATTCTCTATCTGGTCTGACGGAGTTTTAACTCTCCCCTCGATGTCATCGTCCACCCTAATTGGCTCCTTGCCAGAGCGATGAGACACCTTAAAAATAGTACTTGGGTTGACATCATCCTCTTCGACTGCTAAGGTCGTTGTCTCCCTACCAGGAGAAGACTCGTTTATCCGCCTAATATTTTCTAAACGGTTAAGCTGAGTTACCAGCGGACCCATCCCAGCTAGTTGGGACCTCACAACCGGTCCGATTAGGCTCCGCCTCTCAACCCTTATCCTTCCCCTCAATTCAAAGACAATATTAGCTGCTTGAGGCATCAAGACAACCACCTCCTCAGCACTGAAAGCCCCCTCGGTTTCTTATGGGGCCTAGAAGTGGAGCTCATCCCCTCGATCCCTATATTCCTCTTGCAATTTTCTGCCAATAGAGAAACAGGGCTCGTCCTTGCCTGGAAGCCAGTGGAAGACAAGATCATGGATATGTCCGCTGTTTGGAGAGACATATCATCAAACAGAGCATCACTCTCTCATGGCTCAGCATACGAACAGACCTTTTCCAGATCTATCATCTCGGAATCACTAAGGATGATTAGCCTCAAAGCGTCTTCATTCACCTCCGGCCAACCCGAGCAGGCGAAGATGCTGTCGCCACCATAGACCCACATAAATCGTCTCCTCCAGTCCTCATCCAACTCTAAAGAATCAAAAATAAGCTGGAACTCACCACGATAGTGGAAAGAGTAATGCGGGTCCTTCTCAGCCGACCCCACGTTGATCAAATACCCAAGCAATCTCAAGCTTGGTTGGACTCCAACACGGAGGTAAATGATGGTGAAAGCCACTAGAACACCCACTGCGTTCGGATAGAACTAGGAAGGGAAGACTCCTAGAGCAGCGTGCACCTTCTTAATGAAAGGGTGTAAGGAAAGCCGTAAACCATGCTCCAAGTGGGCTAAATACAACGGTACTCGACCCTCACCATGGCAATACACTGGCTTGCTCATCTCTGGCATCGCTAATGTGAGAGTCTGAGGGATATTGTATTGATCATACAACCCCACCAAATTGTCCATATGAATCTTTGAGCAGATAAGTAGAAGAATAGCGAGACTCTCCTCGTAACGACCAGAGTTTGAAACTTTAGAGGCCATGGAAGACTTTTTCTTAAGAAAGCTTAGAGGAATATTAGGAATTTTTTAGAGTAAATGTTCGTAAAAGAACTATCTTAGCATCAAGAGGCCATTTATAAGATTTCAAGGAAGAGTATAGAGGGATTTCAAAGGACACAGTGATTTTCAATGGAACCAGGTTAGATGCACTTCAGAATCTAAAGCAGTTCACTCAAAATACGAAACACCACCCTTATTTAATGCTCCACGTTCCAATACTCAAAAAGTGGAAGATCCTCCCTTATATCCAGAATAGCAGAGTTAACCGCCATGAATAGCAGAGTTAACAATGGTGGCCAATAATGACAAGCCACGTCTCTAAGACAGAGACTTCTTAGTTTCTCATCTTGAGTAGGCCTGTATTGATGAAAGCATATCTTATTTCTTTCGGAGCCGACTGAAAGCCGACTCAGGGCTAACTGTTATGGTGTTCACTCACCTAAGATACAGATATTTACAAAATGATACGACAAGAGTCCTAGCAAAATAAACTCAACCCTTTGGCAGACTCCCATAGTCGTCTCTCGGCCTTAGAGGAAGGAAAGACCTAGTCAACTCTCAAGAGTTCTAGGCATTTGATTCCTTAGTCGAATTACAAGTCCTTAGCTCTTTATCAAGGTAAGCCCAAGGTACAACATATGGTCGAATCCTCCAGTGCAACTCAACCATCATGGCTAATTACAAGACATTGGTACCTTATCAGGGGTAAATCCAAGGCACAATCATAGAGGCATTGGCCCCACCGACTCATCAAGCCGACTCTCTAGTGTTGACACCAAAGGTGATATTAGTCGGCACGAGAGATCCTAGCCTCAAAGACGAGTCGACATCTTTATATCGACTTGAGAGGTGGTTATTAGCTGAGATGAGACGACATTCCAACCAGTCGGACAGGTCGACACTCCTGAGTCGACGCAAAAGGCGGTGTCGGTCGACCCTATCATCGAGGATGACCCTACTTAGGACACACGACCACTCACTGGGCAATTCTCAGAAACGAATAGAGGGACATTCCGTACTGTCGATTAAGTTGAGAACATGGCCCCAGCCCCAAGCCTCTATCCCAGAGCATATGTCAACATCTCAGTCCACCTCGAACAAGCCTTATCTAGATTTTGGCCTGATAGGTCTCAATGACTTATCAGCTCAATCACTTCCTAAAAAATGCGGAGACACCCTCTTCAATGTTGAAGTGACTTCCCCTTCAGTCATCAGCCGACACCTGTAAAACGAGGGATGATTCAGTAGTCCCACATGCCTTCTACTATGCTATCAATCACTTTTTGAAAAATGCGGAGACACCCTCTCCCATGAAGAAGTGACTTCCCCTCCAGTCGCCAATCAATACATATAGAGCAAATGATGACTCACCTTCTAGCTTACACTTTATCACCACCATTTGCATGGCCGAAGTGACTAATCTGCCATTGACATCCTCTTTATATACGAATGATATTCGCCATAGCGCCAGGTGCGCAATCTAAAACCCCTTAAGAGCACGCACTACACAAAAACAAGAACATATAGTTCTTCTTCTAAACAGAGGAGCTCACGTAGATCCTCTGGATAGAGACATTGCCACCGTAAGAACCACACCAGTTCTTGACTTTCCCCTTCCCCACTCGAGTTTCACTAACTTGACCGTCGAAGGACCCACGGGGGAACCGATCACCTCCCTCTTACTGGTTCTTCTTGTCTGTGCAGCGTGAACATCGAGCCCTCGTTCAAGAATCATGCATAAAGTCGAAGAAGGGAGCAGGCCCTCCATCATCCTTCATAATCCCGCAACCATCCTCTTCTGGATTATTCTGTTTGATATTGATCATCAACAGTATCCCAAAGTGATATAGATACGAGAAAATTCTATGTTGGAATTTTGAAAAATATGCTTAAAACCTAGTTTCAGATGTCTAGTTATGATTTTCAGATGTTTGGTGTCCAATTCAGACATCTAGATGGAGTTTCAAATGTCTCTATTTTATTTTTATAAAATTTGAGTTTCTATCATTCGAAGATCAGACGTCTAGTTCAAATGGCTAGATGCCTGTTTCAAAATTTAGATGTCTGGTGAAATAATTCAGACACCTGAAAGAAATACAACCTATTTTCATTTATTTTATGAGTCATTTGAATCCATAACTTCTTACGTATGACTTCTGATGATGATGAAACTTTGTGAGCACCTTTGTTAACATGCCTTAAGTGTGTTCAAAGTTTTATTTGACATTTTGAGTTATGTTTTTATAATTATCTGGATGAACCAAAAAGTCCAAAATATGGGTTTTTTTATGTTTGAGTCTCAAGCCCAAACTCTACCTAAAGTTGTAATCAATATGAAAATGAGTTTTTTTTGCAATAATATGGGCTATAGTTTATGAGGATTCTTGTGAAAATGGTTTAGCTGTGTATAATAATAATTATACCCTTAAAGATTATACATGAAAAACAATAAGAATTAAGATTTTAAATATCAGATATTTGTCTCTATCAATGTCGTCAAATTAGCTGAGCTGGTGGTAGGCGCAATAGGTGAAAACTTATTACTTACAGGTGAATATGATACGTTGAGAAGAGATAATAGTTAAATCTTATTTTATTGAACTCTTAGAATTTGTATACACATTAAGTAGTGAGTGATGATGAATAGGGCGTGAATGTGGAGGTTTGCAACCTCCATGTATTTGTGATGGAAGTTCTCACTTGATATTTAGTCATGAAATGTAGAAAAGTTGAGATTAAACAACATCATGCATAGTCACCTTAAAATGAGTTGTTTTGAAAATATTGGGTTTAATTGGAGGAGAATAAATAAGAATTTGGTTTTATAAAGTGTGAGATTTATTTCGCCATTTTTATGAGTTTATTTCTAGAATCCTATTTTTGGATTTCCGAGTTGTGATTTTGTTGTCCACCTTAAATTGACCAATGTTATTGGTTAATCTCAAATAATGTAATACGTATGCTAGGGATTTGATCTTTGTTTGTGCATGCTTGTATGATATATGTTTACACACCTGATAAGTAATGCGATGTGTTTATGCTTCTATAAATTGGTGTTTTGAGATTTTTGTAATACCGCAAGCTAATTATGAGTAGCAATATATGTTACTTTGAGAGATATGATGAGTAGGAATGTCCTGACATGAGTGTAGAGTTGCACCCTATCCTCACTTGCTCAATCATGTATATTTTTCTGTATTCCTATTCAATTCTTGGTATTATCTCAATTTTAGAATCATTAATAAATATATCCTATTGAGCTTTCTTTCATTTGACTTTATTTGCATAGTGAATTGTATTTTTACTATACTGTCCTTTGTTTCTTGTCCTTTGGTGGTACTTGTTATTATCGGTTCTGATAGATTTGTTTTGATGTTGTGTTCTTTTCTTAAAGAGCCGGTTGAGTTGGGAATACTGATTTTATAGGTATACATTGGTTTTGTTTTGGTTTTGGAACTAAATTTTAGTTTTGAATATTTTCCTCACAAGATTCTGTTTTAAGTGAATATTTATATTCCATTAATTCTATACTTTGAAAAAATATATGCAATATGAGGATTAAGTACATTATTTGGTTTGGTTATCGCCTAAATAGTGTGTTATCGGTCTAGTCACATGTCGTTAGGATCTCATGGAGTGACAGGAAAAAAGAACAATATTGTTCTTGAAAATCAAATAGAGGAGAACACTAAAGCTATAGAAAGTGCACCATCTCTCAAAAAAGATCTATAGGAAAGGCTATTGAGCCAGCTCGGTGTCGAGATGAGGATATGGTGACTTTGACTTCTTGCTTCTTGGCAAGACCTATAGAAGCAAATGAATCTTTGTGCTATGATGAAGTTAAATGCGTCAAAGAATGGGAAGATGCAATGGATGAGGAGATTTGTGCTCTGCAAAAGGATGATACTTGGATTCTTATGCTAAAACCCAATGATGTAAACCTAATGATATGTAAATGGTTTTACAAGAAAAAGCGAAAGGTGGATGGGAGCGCTAATCAAATACAAAGCAAGGCATGTTGCACGAGGGTTTACTCAAGTTTATGGACAAGATTATGAAAAGACCATTAGCTCATCACAAAGATGGCTCTGATTTGGATGGTGATTTCATAGCAGCTAGCCTTTGTTGGAGAATTTGACATCTAGATGTGAAGAACACTTCCCTCTATGGAGGGATTGACCAGCATATATATATGAAGCATCCACTTGAGTATATGTCAACTTTTTATCTAGAATATATTTGAAAGCTCAAGAAAGCTCTTTATGGCTTGATGTGGCCTCCCTGAGTCTGGTATGGTAAGATAACACAATAGGTTAAATTTTATGGTTAAGGTACCTCACATTCATGTTCAAGTTTATTTGTGAAGAAACATGGTGATATCCATATTATTGTTCTCTTATAATTTAATGATATGATCATCATGGATAATGATGAGGTGGAGATATTCAAGCTACGTGCTGTGCTATCTATTTGTTGGAATTAAAGGTGAAGCCCAAACCTTGCAGGCGAGTTTCTCCAGGCAAGGACGAAGCTCAGGCGAGGTCGACGGCGGCTGCGATCCACTCGACGAGGCGCATGCGAGCTCGAGTTATTGTTGGCGAGGTCGATGCATATCTGCAGGCAAGGCAAGCTCGAATCGTTCTTCAGGTGAGCTCGAGCAAGCGAGTTCGAGTTGGCGAACTCTAGGCGGGCTCGTGACTTGCAGGCGAGATCGGAGGATTAGCGAGCCTGAGCGCTTGTTTGAGTGCGATCCAGGCTGTCGACAGCAAGTCGATAGCTCAGCTAGGGTTTCCCTATAAAAGGGAAACCCCAGGGCACGAGATCGCTGTTCTTCTCGCGATCTTTTGGCGGCGGTTCTTCTCTTCCCAGAGGCGATTTCTCCTGTGCTTTGTCTCTCTCTCTCTCTCTCTCTCTCTCTCTCTCTCTCTCCAGCTTTCAACAGTGATTTGAGGGGGGACTTTAAGAAGGTTATTAAAGAGAGGTGAAGAGAATTAAGGGGGGAGTTTAAGAGGGACACTGTAGCTACATTGTTAGCCTTTGTATTTATTAAGAGATCTCAATTTGAGATCTGCTCTGTTTTGTAATTTCTTGTTTGATTAATAAAAAATTATTGTGTGGCTCCCGAGGATTTTGATAGTTGCCGAACCTCATTAAATCTTGGTGTACTTTTTTCTATACTGTGTTTCTAATGTTTTAGGGGTTTCGATGTAAATCGCCCAACAACTGGTATCAAAGCCTGAAATGATCTAGATGACGTCAGATTCAAGTGGGAGTCATGGCCGCAGATGAAGAAAAAATGAGACTTGAGAAGTTCGATGGAACAGATTTCGTATTCTGGAAAATGCAGTAGAGGATTATCTGTATCAGAAAAATTTATATCAACCACTATCGGGAAAGAAGCCGGAAGTCGATGAAGAAAGATGAATGGATCTTTCTAGACAGACAAGCCCTCGATGTTATCAGATTGACGTTAACTTGCAATGTTACATTCAACATAGCGAAGGAGAAGACAACGGCGAGTCTTATGGCAGGGCTCTCAAATATGTATGAGAAGCCATCAGCCACAAACAAATTTCATTTGATGCAACGGTTACTCAATCTGAGAATGACGGAAATTGAGTTCAGTTGAAATTGAGTTTGATGAGGAAGTTCGGGCGTTGATACTTTTGTCTTCCCTACCAGAGAGTTGGAACGCTACAATCACGGCAATGAGTAGCTCGTCGGGAAAAAACAAGTTAAAGTTCGATGACGTTCGTGATCTAGTTCTCAGTGAGGAGATCCGATGGAGGGAGTCGAGTGAAGCTACAACCTTTTCAGTATTGCGTACATAGTCAAGAGGTAGAAATTCGACCAGAGGGAATAGACGAGGCAAATCAAACTACAAAGATAGATCAAAGGACAGAAGGTTCAAGTCAATGAATCTAAGTAACAGCTCGAAGGCTATCGAGTGTTGGAACTATGGAAAGACAGGACATTATAAGAATCAGTGCAAGAGTGCACAGAAGTAGAAGGATGCGAAGGCAGAGGTGAATGTCACTTCCACCTCAAGGAGACGACACATTGATATGCTCTTTGGAGAGCAAGGAGGAATCTTGGGTGTTAGATTAAGGAGCATCGTTCCATGCTACTTCTCAAAAAGAATTCTTCGAGAAGTATATCCCCAGAAATCTTGGATACATATACCTTGGTGATGATCAAACGTGTGCTATTGTAGGCAAAGATGTAGTGAAAATTAAGTTGAACAGGTCAGTATGGGAGCTGAAGGATGTTAGGCATATTCTCGGCCTGAGAAAGAATTTAATATCCGTAGGCCAGTTGGCTGGTGAAGGATACACCACGACATTCCATGGAGATGATTGGAAGATCTCAAAGGGTGCAATAACGATTACCGGAGGCAAGAAGACTGGTACCCTATATATGACAGCAGGTGCATGTTGTTTGATCTTAGTTGCAGCAGACAATGAGACTTCAAAGGTGTGGTAACAGAGACTCGGTCATATGAGTGAGAAGGGGATGAATATCATGCACACAAAGGGAAAACTCCCAGGTCTAGAATCAGTTGATTTAGATATATGTGAAGAATGCATACTTAGAAAGCAGAAGAAAGTTAGCTTTCAGATCAGTGGCAGAACCCCCACGAAAGAGAAGCTAGAGCTCGTTCACTCAGATATTTGGGGGCCAACCACCACCGTGTCCATTGGTGAAAAACACTACTTGGTGACTTTTATCGATGATCACTCTCGGAATGTGTGGGTCTACTTTCTGAAGCATAAGTCAGAAGTGTTTGAAGCTTTCAGGAGATGGAAAGCTATGGTCGAGAATGAGACCGGTCTGAGAATAAAGAAGCTTAGGACCGACAATGATGGTGAGTATGAAGACACCAGATTTAAGAAGTTTTGCTATGAGCACGAGATCAGAATGAAGAGAACCGTGCCCGACAAGCCTCAGCAAAATAGTGTAGCTGAGAAGATGAACAAAATGTTGACAAGGAGAGCCAGAAGCATTCAGATACAGTCAGGCCTACCAAAACAGTTCTAGGCAGAAGCAGTCAACACAGCAGCTTACTTGATTAACCGAGGTCCATCGGTTCCATTGGAGCACAAAATACCAGAAGAGGTATGATGCGGAAAGAAGGTAAAATTCTCACATCTCAAAGTTTTCGGTTGTGTAGCTTACGTGCATATTAGTGATCAAGGTAGGAATAAGCTTGATCCCAAGTCAAAGAAATGAACTTTCATCGGCCATGGTAAAGATGAGTTTGGCTACCACATTTGGGACAACGAAAACAAGAAGGTGGTCAGGAGCATTGATGTCATATTCAACGAGAATGTGATGTACAAGGACATGCACAAGACAGATGAATCAGAGAGCGAGTCAATATTTGTAGATGCAGATAATGTCCTGAGTAATCTCTCGGAAGAACCTAATGCAGAAGGTCCTCAGTCAGAAGAGACTGTTGGACAAGATGGTGCACAAGAACCCGATGCACCAGCTCCGATTTTGAGAAGATCTTCATGGCCTCCTGTGCCTAACAGGAGATATATGAACTATCTATTGCTGATAGATGATGGGGAGCCTCAAAGCTATGATGAAGCTTGTCAGGGTAAAGATGCGAGTAAGTGGGAGCTTGCCATGAAGATGAGATGAAGTCTCGCATTTCAAACAAGACTTGGGAACTAGCTGAGTTACCCACGGGTAAGAAGGCACTCCATAACAAATGAGTGTACCGAGTGAAAGAGAAGCAAGATGGCTCCAGAAAATATAAGGCTCCGCTAGTTATCAAAGGATTCCAGCAGAAGGAAGTAATTGACTACACCGATATTTTTGCTCTCGTGGTGAAGCTAAATACTATCAAGACAATGATGAGTATTGCAGCTATTGAAGATCTTCATCTCGAGCAGTTGAACGTGAAGATGATATTTCTTCATGGAGATCTAGAAGAGGAGATATATATGCACCAGGCAGAAGGTTTCTTAGAAGAAAAGAAGAAGAACCTGGTGTGCAGACTCAAGAAAAGCTTGTATAGCCTGAAACAAGACCCAAGACAGTGGTACAAGAAGTTTGATGGCTTCATGTGTAAGGAAGGTTTTTAGAAGTTTAACGCCGTCCACTATTGCTACTTCAAAAGATATCAGTCCAGTTATATCATCCTATTACTGTATGTTGATGATATGTTGGTTGCGGGTAAGGATATGAAGGAGATCAGCAGTTTAAAGCAGCAGCTGTCAAAGGAGTTTGACATAAAGGACTAGGGTCTAGCAAAGAAGATCCTTGGAATACAAATCACGAGAGATAAGAAGAGAGGTCTCTTGCAGTTATCTCAGACGGAGTATATTAACCGTGTTTTGCAAATATTCAACATGAGCGACACCAAGCCAGTGAGCACACTCTTAGCCAGTCATTTTCGTCTATCAAAGGATCAGTCTCCTTAGTCAGAAGAAGAGAAAGAGAGTATGGCTAAGGTTCCTTACGTCTCAGCTATTTGAAGCTTGATGTACGTAATAGTCTGTACGAGACCAGACATTGGCCATGCAGTGGGAGTGGTCAGTCGGTTTACGTCGAATCCAGAAAAAGCTCATTGGGAAGCGGTTAAGTGGATTCTGAGGTATCTGCGAGGCACCACACAGAAGTGTTTGCACTTTGGTAAGGGAGAGGTGGAAGTGCAAGGGTATGTAGATGTAGATTTTGGAGGTGAAGTCGATCACCGAAGAAGTACCACCGGCTATGTATTCACTGTCGGAACTACATCTGTTAGTTGGATGTCACAGATATAGAAGATTTTCACTCTGTCCATTACAGAAGCTGAGTATGTTGTAGTGACTGAAGCCAGTAAAGAGATGATATGGCTTCAGGGGTTGTTAACAGAGTTGGAATTCAAACAGGAGAAAAATATTTTGCATAGCGATAGTCAGAGTGCGATTCACTTGGCTAAGAATTCCACATTTTATTCTAGAACGAAGCATATTACGCTTCGGTACCACTTCATCAGATTCCTATTAGAAGATGTCATGTTGAAACTTGAGAAGATTCTAAGAAGTAAGAATCCAGCAGATATGTTAACAAAGACGGTGACCGTTCAGAAACTGGAGTTGTGCGCAACTTCAGTTAGCCTTCATGCATAGATGATGAGGGCGGAGCCACATAAGTGATGATGCTTGTTGAGATAGCCTGCTGACGTCGGTTTGGTCTCTATAAGGGGTGAAGCCCAAACCTTGATTCAGGCCAGCATGGGCGAAGACTTCAGGCGAGGTGAGCCACGCTTGTAGGCGAGCTCGAAGAGGGGGGGGGGCTGCTGCAGGCAGGGGGTTGAGATGCCTTTACAAGCGAGCCGTCAGCGAAGGCTCTTCCTTTCTTGCAAGCGAGTTCAACATGAGTGGGCAGGCGAAAGCCATGGTCAAATCACAGGCGAAGGATCGATGCAGATTGTAGCGAGGTGCGACGTTTCTGGCGGGCTCGGAGCAGAGCGAGCTCTAGCGGGGCCCCTCGCAGGCGAGCTCTAGCGACAGCCTGGCGACAGGCTGTCGCTAGGGTTTCCTTATAAAAGGGAAACCCCCAGAGCTTGAGCCTATGACTTCTTCCCCCCTCTCTCTCCTCGCGATTTCTGATCCCCTTGGTGGCGGCCCTTTTTCCCCTTTCTCTTCTCCAACTCTCACGTGATTTTGAGGGGAGAAAGTATTAAAGGGGGAATTAATTAAAGAGAGAATTAAATAGGGGTATTTGAGAGAGAGAGAGAGAGAGAGAGAGAGAGAGAGAGAGAGAGAGAGAGAGAGAGAGAGAGAGAGAAGAGAGAGAGAGAGAGAGAGAGAGAGAGTAATACTGTAGCTACAATATTAATTAGTATTTATTAAGAGAACTCAAGTTTGAGATCTGCTCTTGCTTTGTAATTTCTTGTTTGATTAATAAGAAATTAATTGTGTGGCTCCCGACGACATAGGCAGTTGTCGAACCTCGTTAAATCTTGGTGTATTTTCTCTGTACTATGTTTTTGCTGTTTAGGGGTTTCGACGTATATTCCCAACACTATTTGCTTAGAGATGAAAGATTTGGGCTAGCTGCATCATTTCCTTAGCTTGAAGATAGATTATGTCTAGGAAAGAATTTTTGTTTCTTGGAGAGGCTATGCAAAAGGTTGAAAGGTTTAACATAAAGAAAAGAAAGCGATGCTCCATGTCTCTTGATGAAAAAATGAAGCTAAGGAAAGAAGAAGGGAAGATTCTTTTAGATCCTCGACCATTTCATGCCATTGTCAGAAGTCTAATTTACTTAGCTATCACAAGGTAGGATATTTCCTTTTCTGAGGGCTTGATTAGTTGTCCGATAGAACCTCCATGAAAACCGCACATAGAAGTGACAAAGAGACTCCTCAAGTATGTCAACTCCACGCTTGGTATTGGACTGTTATACAAGAAGAATGTTGAGCTCATATTGCATGACTACACTAATGATAATTTTGGTGGAGATTTGGATGGTCGAAGATGTACTTTTTGTTACGTCTTCATGAGTGGTTCAGCAAGTGTCTCTTGGCATAGCAAAAAGCAAGATTTAGTTTCTATTTTTACTATTACAACAGAGTACAAAGCACCATCTCTTGCTACCCAAGACTGTAGAGACAAGTCGAGGATGTTCATTTTCCAGTTAAAAAACTAACTATCATTCAAGGCGACAACCATAGTACATTTAAGTTAGCAACTAATCCAATTCGTCATGTGAGAGCAAAACATATTGAGATTGAACATTATTTTATTTAGAAAAAGGTACTTGAATGTATTGTTAAATCTCAGGGTGTAAAAAGCGAGGACAACATCATAGATGCCTTCACAAAATCTCTTGACAAGGGTCCATTTGAGCTCCTCCTTCAAATGCGTGGATTGGTTTGAAAACAATACACTTTAAGGGGGAAGGGACGTTACATTATTAAAATGCTTTTGTTTTCTTTTGTCACTCCCCGTGTCCCAACTACAAATATGGGCATGCGAGTCAGCCGGGAGTATGTCCACAAGAACTAGGTCAAATGGGTTCTCATGCACATACTTAAGGATCTTCTATCTAAAATACTACAAAACAAGGGTAAATTTATAATTATACAATTGTGACAGGCCAGATTAGCAAAAGTCAACTTTTGGTCAAACTACGCCTAATAAAGGTGATACAACTATATACAACTTAGAATTGTGGGACTTCTAAGTTAAAAACTTAGCACAAGGAAAACCGTAAAGGTAACTACTCACCAACTACCTTGAAGGACACACAATCTAATCTATAACTAGATTCACTTACAACCTGTAGGAAAATGGAGAAAACAAATCTACGGGTCTTTAAGCAAGCAACCCACAATAATCATCAAGAGAGAAAAAAATAAAAACAGATACAGATAAGAAGCACCCTGAAAGACACATTCATAGAGAAATCCAATATTTAGAACTGATGAGGAAAGATAGACAAAATGATGGAAAGAAATGCATGTACCTAAAATGCAAAAATATCTAAAAATAACTATAAAAGTTAAATAGAGGGAAGACAACATAGAAACTGAAACTAAATTTCCAAACATGCACACCTACTGGTCATTACTATATGAAACTATTCCTGCAAAATAACTCATTTGAATCTTAACTGGATAGAATCCTTGTCACATACCACTTTATCGATCCAATTAAGATTCCCATAATTAGCATTTTATTAGAAAGACCTTGATTAAGGATATGTGCAAGTCACGCGAGATCTAGCGGTTTTTGATACTAACTAAACTCTCTCATATAGACTAACAGGCAAACAAACACGACTACGACCCCACATATCTCTGAAGATTCTAACAAGATTAAATAGAACAATTCCCTAAACGGGTCTTTTAATTGGTAATATCCCATTTGAAACATAGTACTATAAACTAGGTTTTAACTCGTGCATGGGTGAGCAAAAAGTCACGGTCCAACATAATCTGCTCAAAATTCATAATATACGGGTTTCATTCTTTATGTACAACAAGATCAATGATAACCACCTAAAATCATCTAAGTCGGTGATAGCAGCTATCTCAATACATTCCTACCGTCACAACACACATATGAAAGCTCATAACACTTCAACCAACCCACATTCCAAAGATACCAACATTTCTACACTTCAAAGCACGAATCATTTGCAATTAGTTTGAGTTCATTTTATTAGGAATCCATAGAGAAAGATTTAGGTATTATAAAAAAGTAAATATTTTTATAAACGAACTAGCTATAGATCTAAGCAAAACGACGAACCTAAAAATGCATCCAGAGCTAAACATGGTTAAAACCAATTCCCTAAGATGCTGATCTAATCAATGAGATGTAGAGATGCTTGCCTAGAAAGATATTGATTAAAAACCCCAACTTTTAGTCATTGATCGAGCAAAACTTGCATCTATAGATATGAAAAAGAAGATCAAAGACATTGTTACAAGGGAATATGAAGCATGAAAACTTGTCTTAGTATAGTTCTATGGCTTGGATCAGGTTTGGGGATTGTATTCCTACACTTAAGATCATATTCTTCATGAGATATCACCATGGCCTCCTGCTTCACTCTCTAACTTACTCTCTGCTCTGAGATGACTACACTAAGCAGAGGCTAGGGTTTTAAAGGAGGTAACCCCTTCTATTTATAGGTTAGCTCTCAAATCATTTAACTTTTTAATATTACAATAATGCCACTCTCCCTCTGATATTACGTTTAAACCCTAAAGTAGTCTCCCCGGATTCTTGGATTGACTTTGTCGACTCTCTAACTCGAGTCCAAAATCACGACAAAGGTTTGATCTAGCCTAAATACAAGGTAGTTAGTTTCGAACCATTCAGTTAGAACAATCAACGGTATTGGAATTTTTATAAGTATGAGTTACATGGTAGGTGGGCATTACAAATTTTATTTTTTTAGCTTTTATTTTTGCACATGAGTCACACTGATGGTTTCCTCTCTAGAAACTCCTAGAGTCAAACCTACATAATGTCTGCATCATTATCTATGCTTAACCACTGTGACGCCCCTAGGTTCACAAAAGACTGCAGTCCAAGGTAAAACGAAGGATGTCAAACCTGCTATGCACCTATATTGTGCAATGACATATTTCACCATCACAGAAATACCCCTCTAGTGGAAACAAATAAGACAATATAAGTACAGGCAGATATAAAAGAGATGAAGAAAAGAAATAGATCACAGAAATATTTGATAAATCTCCAAATAATCAGGTCTCAATAGATATAAAAAAGTATGTCCAACAATATAAAATAAATGATCCAAAATCTTAACTACAAGAGTCAACTGAAAAGTACATAAGCTCTCTCAGCTCTCAAAATGTAATACAAATCTAAACATCAACTATAAATATAAACTGAACATCTGTGGAGCTGAACTACTAAACAAATATGACGGTGACTATGCTAAAAATTCGTCAACCTGCGGCTCTCCAAAACTCCACTTTGCTGCCCGAAAAAAAGTGAAAACTACAGTGTCAGAGTGCTAGCAAGATCATCTCTATCCGCCCCTAGGGGAAGGGCTATTAGGTATGATGGAGACTCTACCTATAAGTGCATAGTCTACCTAGTTCATTTACCGTGTACTAACTGGGATAATACTTAGAAACTCATAACACGAGACTGGTACGTCGAGCAAAATAATCCAAAGAAGGAAACCCTCATGTATATACCATATGTCTTAAATTATGAATCACTAAATATTAACTCCAAAACTGAGAATAAATGAATACAAGAAAGATAATACACGAAATACTACATCATACATCTTCAAAAATGTCATATCAACTCTTCATACTACCCTTAGTGGGCAAAATAGATATCGATATACTATCTCATGTAACTAAGTTGTGAAAAACCTTCACAATGGACTATATCGATGATGTCAATATCCACTTAGGTTATTTATCAAATCGTCCTTCTCTAGAATACTTCAACTCATTGCATCCCCGTACGGACCAGTAAATAGATATGTCAGTTCATCGCACTCCCGTACGGACCAATAACTAGATATATAAATTCATCACACTCCCGAGTAGACGGATAACTAAGTATGTCAATTCATCACACTCCCGTGCGGACCGATAACTAAGTATAATAATTCATCGCATAACCAAGCGGACTAATAGTTAGGTATATCAACCGCTACGCATCTTCGTGCGGACCAATAGATAGGCATTTTAACCTCTACTCATCTTCGTACGGACAGATAGGTATATCAACCTCTGCGCATCTTCGTGTAGACCGATAGATAGGTATATCAACCTCTGCGTATCTTCGTGTGGACCGATAGATAGGTATATCAACCTCTGCGCATCTTCGTGCGGACTGATAGATAGGTATATCAACCTCTGCGCATCTCCATGCCGACCGATAAAGAAGCTTAGTCCATCTACAGTCTCATCGCAGGACCCTACTAAAGCACTCAGAGTATAGTCCATCTACGATCTCATTACGGGACTTGACTAACCCCACCAAACCGATCATAATTATAATATATATAATAGTCGTTACTCTTAATGATTGTAACTTTTTGGATATCCCAAAAAATGTAATCATGTGTACTCAATCCCCGTACATGTACTTCTCGAACTATGCGTGAATATCAGCTCACGTCTTGCAAAAAAATGCTCATCAAACGAACACACAAGCAAAAAGTTTAATTTCACAAAAACCGACCTTATTAATCGACCGACAACCTCATCGGTCGACTGATAGGATCATTCACAAAACAACAGGGCAAACACGAGCCCATCAGTCGACTGATCATTGCCATCGGTCGACTGATGATTGCCATCAGTCGACTGATGACCTCTTGTCAGTCGACTGAAGGCAACTTCAGTCGACTGAACATGCCGAAAATGAACGGTTTGTTCTTCTCTCTTGTTTTCTTTAAAAACTCAAGGTTTTATCAGATTATATGAATAAAACTTGATTCCATTGTCATGTATACTTAACCAGGAGTTTGTTTAAACAAGACGAATCACATGAACACATAGATCTAGGGTTTAACATGTAAAACAACCAAATTCTTGTTTATTTCAACAATCTAAAGCATATAAATCATATTAAACTATAATTAACTCATTAAAGTAAACCCTAATGATCATAATCACGTCAATACCTCAGTTTTAGATTCGTTCTATTGTTCTTGACATAAGAATTAATCATAAATATCACATGTAACATGTTAAACATTAGATTTAAACCCTAAACATAAAGTTAAACATATTAAACCCTAAACATAAAGTTAAACATATAAATCTCTTAAAAACATAATTTTTATTAAAGGGAAATGTTTGGACTGAGGTGATCTTTCCATTACATGTGTACAAGCCTCTGAAAAGAAGAGCAAGTGATTACCCTATCGCCAAACACCGAAAATCCCAACTTTTACTCGACGTTCTCCTCACAAACTCTCCTAAAAACCCACTTTAGGGCTAGGGTCTGAGAGAGAGGAAGAGGGGCTGTTAGGGTTTGAAACTATGATATAAAGATAATAATTTTCATGAAAACATAGGTGTATATATATGCAAACCCGAAATAAACCCGTTTGACCCGAACTAGGAAACCTAGTCTGACTGGGAAATTAATCTTTGGTATTTTGACTGTAACTTTCTCATCCAAACTTAGAATGAGGTTATTTAAGATTTGTTGGAAATTTGCTAAAGAGACCTACAACTTTGATCTTTTAAGTTTTTCCAGATTCAAATTGCATCAGTATATAAAATATATAAACCCTTAACTAGTCATTCTTCCAGATTTCTCTTCGTGCATATTTTGTAGATTTGCACTCATATATTCACAAATATATATTGAATTGATCTCAAATCAATTCTTATCATAATCAAACATTAAAATATATTACTTTTGATCATATATCATATTTATTTTTATTTTTTCACATAATTTTCAAATTTTTAGGGTTTACATTCTTCCCCCCTAAAAAGAATTTCATCCCCGAAATTCCGCAAACGTATCCTAGAGATTAATAATACCAGAAAAACATGTTGAGGGGATAATCTAGACAAGGAAAGCCTCACATACACATCTTGCACCATTAATCTTTGGATATGAAACATAGCTATATCTACACTTAACAATCTAGAATGCGAATACTCCCACTTAACCCCTAAGTAAATGGAACTAGTACGTCAGACGAAAAATCCAAACAAGGAACTCCCCATATATATACCATATGTTTCGAATGATTGGGAGTCAAGTGTTAATACCATTATTCTAGCGTTAAGTATAAACTTGACGAAACAACATATATAATCATAACTACCAATGCATATAAGCACATATAAATATCAACATCTTTCCTGCTCAAACAGGTGTGGGTAGTCGCAACGTACATCTTCCTCATGCTCCCAAGAAATCTCTTCGGCTCCATACCAGCTCCACTAAACTTTCACTAATGGAATAACTTTATTTCTAAGTTTTTCATTCTCTCTAGCAAGAATGCATACCAGAATCTCTACGGTAGTGAAATCATCCTAGATCTCGATCTCTGGTGCATCAATCACCCTCTGCTACTTCTCATCGCCCAAATACTTCTTGAGCATCAAAATATGAAAGACATCGTGTACACTCGACATCGATGTTGGAAGTTCTAATCTATAGGAAACAGCTCCAATACGTTCAATAATTCTAAAGGGACCAACATATCTCGAGGCAAGCTTTCCCTGTCTACCAAATCGCTGAACGCCCTTTATCGGTGATACTTTCAACTTAATTAAGTCTCCGACCTGGAACTCTAGTGGTCGTCTTCACTGATATGCATAACTCTTTTGTTGACTCTGTGCGGCAAGAATGCGCTCTCTAATCAATGCCACCTTCTCTGTGGTCTGCCTAATTAGCTCCGACCCAAGCAATAGGCTATGCTCTGGCTCTGCCCAACATATAGGCAATCTGTAAGGCCTCCCGTATAATGCTTCATACAGTACCATCCCGATAGTAGCTTGATAACTATTATTATATGCAAATTCAATCAATGGGATGTGGTCCTCCCAGTTACCCTGAAGATCAATCACACATGCTCGCAACATATCCTCTAATACCTGATTTACCCTCTTTGTGTGACCATCGGTCTAGGGGTAGAAAACACTACTAAATGACAACTGGCTGCAAAAAGCATCATAAAAACTCCTCCAAAAATAAGATGTGAAGACCGAGCCTCGATCTAATACGATCGTCTCCGGAACTCCATGTAATTGAATGATCTCTCGGATGAAAATCCTCGCGTATGTATTCGCCGTATAAGTCATCCTCACAGGTAAGAAATGCACCAACTTCATCAATCGATCTACTATCACCCAAATAGAATCATTTCCTTTCTTTGGTTTAGGTAATCCTATAATAAAATCTATTAAAATATCTGCCCACTTCCACTCAGGAATGGGTAAAGACTGTAGGGTCCCTGCAGGTCTCTAATATTTTGCCTTAACTTGTTGTCAGGTAAAACACTTAGCCACATACTCTGTAATCTCTTTATGCATGCCACTCCATTAGAAATGCCTCTTGAGGTCTTTATATATTTTTGTCGTGCCTGGATGCACTGTATACCTGCTACGATGCACCTCATCAAATAGATCTCTCTTCAGCTATGGATTGTTCGGCATAACTAATCGACCCTTCATCTGAAGGCCTCCATCTGTTCCAATAGTCCAATCAACCTTGGGTTCTTTAGAAATCTCCCCCTTATGGGTTTGAATCCAAGAGTCCTCTAGCTGAGCTCCGACCACTCTATCGCTTCAAGATAACTGTACTGATAAAGCTCCTAAGAAAGCACTACTTTCCCTAATCTCTGGCCTGAAATCATAGTGGCTGAGGGTAGAAAGATCTCAATGTAATGAACACCTCAAAGCTACAAGCCCGCGACGTCGCTTCCTGCTCAACGCATTTGCTACCACCTTCGCCTTTCCCGGATGGTACTGTATAGCGAACTCGTAATCCTTAATAAAATCTACCTATCACCACTATCTCTGGTTGAGTTCTTTTTGTGAGAAGAGATATTTTAAGTTTTGGTGATCTGTGAATAACTCAAACTACACTCCATACAAATAATACCTCCACGCTTTCAGTGCAAAAATCACTGCTGCTAGCTCCAAGTCGTGTGTGGGATAATTCTACTCATGATTTCTCAACTGCCTCCAAATATAGGCCACAACTCTCTGGGTCTACATCACAACACCTCCTAGACCCGCTAACTATGTATCCGTGTAGACGACAAATGTTTTATCACTACTTGGAATAACCATTATTGACGCTGTATCTAATTTTGCCTTTAGAGTCTCAAAGCCTTCCTGATATTCCATACCCCCAATCAAACTGTACATCCTTATGCGTAAGGCATGTAAGTGGTGTTGCAATCTTCGAGAAGTCTTGAATGAACTTTCTGTAATAGCCGGCTAAACCTAAAAAAATTACGAATCTCTGTAACTGTCTTCAGTGGCTCCCAATCAAGTATTACTTTTACTTTAGCTGGATCCACTATAATGCCCTCCTTGTTGATAATATGGCCAAAAACCTGACCTCAGAACTGATGCTCCCACAAAGTCTGCAATGCCAAACGAAGATGCTGCTCATGCTCTACCTATAATCTCAAACAGATAAGGATGTCATCAATAAAACAACCACAAACTGGACCAAACATGGACGAAAAACCCGGTTCATCAACGGGTACATTGGTCAGCCCAAATAGCATGACAAAAAACTCGAAAGACCCATATCGAGCTAGAAAGGCGGTTTTTGGAATATCCATTTCCCGCACTTGCAACTTAAAATAATTAGAACAAAGATTAATCTTCAAAAAATACTGTGCTCCCCGCAGTTAGTTGAATAAGTCATAAATCCTCGATAGTGGATACCTGATCCGGGAGGTGACCTTGTTCAACTCACGATAATCTATACATAATTACATGCTACCATCCTTCTTCTCCACGAAGAGGACCGGTGCTCACATGAAAATAACTCTGGCAAATAAAACCCTGAGATAATAACTTATCTAGCTGAGTCTGTAGCTCTCTCATCTCAGCGGTTGTCATATGATAGGGTGCTCAGAATATCGGTATGATGCCTGCTATAATTTGATGTAGGAAAACAACCTCTCTCACTGGAGAAAATCTCGGTATGCCCTGAAAGACATCCTGATACTCTGAGACGAGTCCGGTCTTGCTCAAATCTGCACCCCGATCCCGTATCATCACCACCTCTACATATGCCAGAAATGATTTCGTATTCTGGTTACCCTATGAGGTTGCTACTATCTATACAAACCCATTGAATGCTTACAAGCTGACTGTCTTTGCAAAACAGTCTATACTAACGTGGTAGGATGATAACCAATCTATACCAAAAATAATGTCAAACATCGGACATTCGCAGGACGATTAAATTGACCACGGACTCAGACTCATCTAAACTGATGACACATCTCCTATAGATACTCTCTAAGAGAGACACCTTTTCCAAAGGAGTAGAAACTGATAATGGAACGCGTAAGGGCTATGCTACAAACTGATGTCTAATCATGATATTATGGTAGATAAAAGAATCCGAAGCTTCTGAATCAACAAGATTCGAGCTGGGAAGGAAATCACTAAGAAAGCTCCGCTCGCACCATGATCATATGGTACAACTGCATAAACCTTGCTAGTAGCTGGCGATTGCTACGCTGATGGCGGTGGAACATATGAGACTATCTGTCCTTCAGGAATCTCCTGGATGGCATGAATCTGGCCTACTGGCCCCTCAATCCTCGGATGGCTGGATATGCCTCAAATCTTCAGCTACTTACTATAACCATGACCCTAAGACTACTGACTTTGACCTCTGTCATGCTGGCCTACTGCTGGTGTACTATGACAATTGTAACATGTACACCCTATGATGCTCTCAGTGTCTGATGTCTTTCTTATTCTAACAGAGCCAAGTCTCTTGCTCTTCGGCTCTATCAATAGCCGGTTGTGGTGATGGTGAAATCTTTAGTATTACCTCTTTAATAGGCATGACTGGTACAACTAGTGGTGGAACTCCAAAAAATGTAATATGGCTCGTTACTCGCTTCTCGAGTGTTCCTAGTCTCTACTTATGCAATCTGTGTTACCGAGTCCATCAGATATTGTGGAGCCTGTTGCGGCTTGGGCTTTGCTTGCCCAGCTCTCTGGGTATGAGTTTTATCTCGACCGCATCCTCGTCCCGACATTTATAATATCAAGAGGAAAGCTTAATTGACACAGTAAATGAGGTCGCAAACATACATATATACATAACATAATGTATCACGCTTAAGTACCCATAACACATAGTATTCACGCAAATACTTTAGATTAACATAAAATAGTTGTTATAAAAAAAATTTCCAAAATTTTGAGATATACGCATATATCGTCCTCACTCATTCTAGGAAATTCTTATCGGACTCTATACATGAATCCTAGGAAACTCTATTCTACCTCCACGACTCAACACAGGATGATCCTAAGGATACTGGAACTAGAGCTCTGATACCAACTGTGACGACCCTGTTTTCACACTTGGCTACAGTACAAGGTGAACCCAGAGATGTCAAACTTGTCATGCACCTCCACTGTGCAACAACATGTTTCACCAATCACAGTAATATCCTCTAGTGGAAACCAATATAAATGAAGGTACAAAACAGGCAAATAAGGGAAATAAATACTATAGACATGATACAGAAAGATATATCTCATAAATAAAATCATGTCCCAAATAAATTAAACTGGAATACAACTGATATACATATGGAGTCTAAAATAACATGATATGTCTCAACATGAATCGACTAGAAATCGTACTAAGGCATATTGCCTTAACAATATGAGTACAAACTCAAATGACTAAATGGAAACATAAGATCACTGTGGAGTCCATACTAGTAAAAATACGCGACGGCGACTATGCAAGAACTCCGTCACCCTGCGACTCTCCGATGCTCTGAGCCGCCTGAAATGAGAAATAAAATAAAAGAAAAAGAACAACAACAAGAGCGTCAGAGCGCTACAGCAAGTTCACATCCATCCGCCCCCAGGGGAAGGGCTACTAGATGATGAAGTGGAGGCTCTATCTATTAAGCATAGTCTACCTAGATCATTTTCCCTGTATCTAATGGAATTAATATTTAGAAACTTACAACTTGAGACGTAGTACGTCGAGCGAAATAATCCAAACAAGGAAACCCTCATGTATATACCGTATGTCTCAAATAGTAAATAACTAAATATTAACCCTGAACTAAGCAATCAAACACACACACACACACATATATATATATATATATATATATATATATATCGTATCACATATTATTCACGCAAATACTTTTCAATCAAAGTAAGATAGTCAAAAAAAAATTTTGTAAAATTTTGAGGTATACGTATTACGTCCTCACTCATTCTAGGAATTCCTAGCGGACTCTAAACATGAATCCTAGGAAACTCTATCCTAGCTCAACGACTCGACGCATGATGATCCTAAGGATACTGGAACTAGAGCTTTGATACAAACATTGATGCCCCCGGGATCACGTAAGGCTGCAGTCCAAGGTGAAACCAAGCATGTCAAACCTACCATGCACCTATACTGTGCAATGATATATTTTGCCATCACAGAAATACCCCTCTAGTGGAAACAAATAAGACAGTACATATACAAGCATATATAAAAGAGTTAAAGACAAGAAATAAAATACAGAAATATTTGATAAATCTCTAAATAATCAGGTCTCAACAGATATAAAAGAAAATATGTCTAACAATCTGAAACAAATGATCCAAAATCTCACTTACAAGAGTCAACTGAAAAGTACATAATCTCTCTCAGCTCGCAAAATGTAATACAAATCTAAACAGCAACTAGAAATATAAACTGAATATCTGTGGAGCAGAACTACTAAACATATATGACGATGACTATGCTGAAAATCCGTCAACCTACAGTTCTCTGAAACTCTGCTTTGCTGCCTGAAAAGAAGTAAAAACCACAGCGACAGAGCGCTAGCAAGATCATCTTCATCCGTCCCTAGGGGAGGGCTACTAGGTATGATGGAGGCTCTACCTATAAGTGTATAGTCTACCTAGTTCATTTACCATGTACTAACTGGGGTTAATACTTAAAAACTCACAACAAGAGACTGGTACGTCGAGCGAAATAATCCAAAGAAGGAAACCCTCATGTATATACCATATGTCTTAAATTGTGAATCGCTAAATATTAACTCCAAAACTGAGAATAAATGAATACAAGAAAGATAATACAGGAAATACTACATCATACATCTTCAAAAATATCATATCAACTCCTCATACTACCCTTAGTGGGCAAAATCAATATCAATATACTATCTCATGTAACTAAGTTGTGAAAAACCTTCACAATGGATCATATCGATGATGTCAATATTCACCTACACTTAGATTATTTATCAAATCGTCCTTCTCTAGAATACTTCAACTCATCGCATCCCTGTGCGGACCGATAAATAGATATGTCAGTTCGTCACACTCTCGTGCTGACCAATAACTAGATGTATAAATTCATCGCACTCCCGAGCAGACCGATAACTATGTATGTCAATTCATCACACTCCTGTGCGGACCAGTAACTAAGTATAATAACTCATCGCATAACTATGCGGACTGATAGTTAGGTATATTAATCTCTGTGCATCCTCGTGCGGACCGATAGATAGGTATATCAACCTCTGTGCATCTTCATGCAGACTGATAGATAGGTATATAAACATCTGTGTATCTTCGTACGGACCGATAGATAGGTATATCAATCTCTGTGCTTCTTCGTGCATACCGATAAAGAAGTATAGTCCATCTGCGGTCTCATTACAAAACCTGACGAAAGCACTCGGAGTATAGTCCATCCGCGGTCTCATTGTGGGACCTGACTAACCCCACCCAACCGATCATAATTATAATATATATAATAGTCATTACTCTTAATGATTGTAACTTATTTGGATACCCTAAACAATATAATCATGCGTACTCAATCCTCGTACATGTACTCCTCGAACTATGCGTGAATATCAACTCACGTCTTGCACAAAAATACTCACCAAACGAACACACAAGCAAAAAGTTCAATCTTACAAAACCGACCTGATCAATCGACCGACGACCTCATCGGTCGACTGATAGGGTAATTCGAAAAACAACAGGTTAAACACGAGTCCGTCAGTTGACTGATGATTGCCATCAGTCGACTGATGACCTCCCGTTAGTTGACTGATAGCAACTTCAGTCGACTGAAAAGGCCAAAAATTCACAATTTATTCTTCCCTCGTGTTTTCTTCAAAAACTCAGGTTTTTATCAGATTATATGAATAAAACTTAATTCCATTATTATGTATATTTAGCTAGGAGTTTGTTTAAATAAGATGAAGCACATGAACACATAGATCTAAGGTTTAACATGTAAAACAACCTAATTCTTGTTTATTTCGACAATCTAAAGCATATAAATCATATTAAACTGTAATTAACTCATTAAAATAAACCCTAATGATCATGATAATGTCAATACCTTAGTTTCAGTTCGTTCTACTGTTCTTGACATAAGTTTTAATCATAAACATCACATGTAACATGTTTAACATTAGATTTAAACCCTAAACATAAAGTTAAACATATAAATTTCTTAAAACATGATTTTTATTTAAGGGAAAGGTTTGGATATAGGTGATCTTTCCTTTGCACGTGTACAAGTCTCTGAAAAGAACGGCAAGTGATTACCCCGTCGCCAAACACCGAAAATCCCAACTTTTTCTCGACGTTCTCCTCACAAACTCTCCCAAAACTCACTTTAGGCCTATTGCTTGAGAGAGAGGAAGAGGGGCTACTAGAGTTTGAAATTCTGATGTAAAGATGATAATTTTTAGGAAACCTAGTCTGACTAGGAAATTAACCTTTGATATTTTGGCTGTAACTTTCTCATCCGAACTTAGAATGAGGTGATTTAAGATTTTTTGGAAATATATTGAAGAGCCCTACAACTTTGATCTTTTGAGTTTTTCAAGATTCAAACTGCATCAGTGTGTAAAACATATAAACTCTTAACTGATCATTTTTTCAGATTTCTCTTCCTGCATGTTTTGTGCATTTGCACTCATATATACACAAATATACATTGAATTGATCTCAAATCAATTCCTATCATACTCAAACATCAAAATATGTTATTTTTCACCATATAACATATTTATTTTTATTTTTTTCACATAATATTCTAATTTTCGATGTTTTACAACCAGCATCACTCACGCTTGACCATTTGTACCTATGCTTGACTATCATTTTCTAAAGCAAAAATTGACCATCATTTCCCATGTCGTTAAGTATCCTTAAGCCATATACAGATCTCTCTTGCTTTCTATAAATAGACCATTCTCCTTTGCTCAAACTATCCCAAAATAAATTCCTCCAATAATCCTCTAAGAAATATTCCATTTTTGTGATTCATTGTGCAAGTAGTTTAGTTTTTTTTTTCTTGTAAGTTGGAAATTTTTATACAAAGTCATATATAATATAAGTTACTTGTTGCCCCCCAAATATTTGATTGTGCTCTTTCTTCATACTTTTGGCATCAATCTTAGACTAGTGGGATTATTATCTACACTACTTTAGAAAGGCTTGTGTGTTATGGTTTTTCTTCACACTCCTTTCCCTCCGTGCCATCGCCCTTGCTACTACCACTACGGCAACGAGAGGTAAAAATGGATGTCAATTCTTGGAGTATGTTTGCCAACATACTTATTTTGACTTGTAAGTATCTTTTTACTTATAAAGTGTCGAGATTATGTTTGGTAAAGTTCTACTTATTACTTTTTTTTAGTTTATAATTAGTAAAAATAGGTTGAAATTCTCAAACTTATTTTTTGCCATTTATAAGTAGACTTACTTATTAATGTTAAAAGACTATCTTGCCCTCTAAAAATAAGTAAAAAGAAGTAATAAGTAAATTATAAGGAATTATAAAGTAAGTAGTAGCCAAACATACCTTTTAGAGGCACTGGTCATGCTATCTTCTACGGTTAAAGGCTAATAGTTGGAAAATAATTATAGTGGAGTTTTTGTTCGTTAGTTGCCGATTTTTTGGCTACCTTGTGGCGTTTTGTTTCCATGATCACCCCCCCCCCCCCCCCCCCCTCATTTTCCATTCAAATTGGGGCAGACATTACCAAAAATTAATTTGAAGGCTTGCAATTAAGGGTGAATAGAAATATCTGTATGCAAGGAAATATTTATGTTCATATCCATTAGGATACAGATATAATTTACTAAAATCTATAACCGATAGGATATGTTTACGAATATGGTTATGTAGTGAAATATCTATATCCATATCCAGATCCGAATATATATTCTTTATACTCTTGCAACAGATTTAGGTTATTGGATTTGAGGTTATTTTTAATGATCAAGATATGTACCCTTTTTCAGGTGTAACCAACATATCAATGAACTCTCTTGTATTATATATGAACTATATTTTTTCAGTATTATCTAGTTTTGCATTAACATGTATATCGGACTATATACTTACGTGCATATCCGTAATTTGTATCTAATTTTAGTGAATATGAGTTTCATTATCGAGATATATCTGTATCCATATCTTTTTCTGAGGGGGTGGGGGACGTGGCCGGGGGGGGGGGGGGGGGGGTTGGTGTTTCTAAAAAAAGCTTCTCCCCTAATTATTGATGTCGTTGGGTGCATTTTTGGGGTGTTGTGTAAGTTTCTCACGTTTGAGCTTATGCAGATTTTCAGTTTATGAAATGGACAGCAGTAAGTGGTGCAGGGACATGTACAATTGTTAATTGAAATGATACTTCAGCCATTCCATTGATGATTGCTAGGCTTTCATAGATTAGCTGTGGAATGAGCTTCCGGCGGTTTTGATTACATCTAGCTGATCATGCTGATTTTAAAGAAGAGAAGTAATTAGAATATAATGTTTGAATTGTCTAACAAAAATATATTCACAGTAAACAAGTATAAACTGTGAAATTTGGGCATTATTAACTTACAATTTGTGAGAGCTTCTCTTTAATTTATCAACACTCTTATGGCTATTAATGAATAGGTTCCATTATACGTTATACTATATACTACTTAAAGGGAAATGACAAGTTCTTAGCTACAGACTACAGTAACCACTAGTGGAAAACCAGGCATCCTTGACAGGAAATCCCGTCAAGGATGCCTAAATTCCCGTCGGCGATATATATCCTTGACGGTGAGTAGTTAAGGATAAACCGTCAGTGATAGTCCCGTCAGGGAAGAATTATCCCTGACACGGTGCATACCGTCAGCGTTGAACATCACTGACGGTTAACCCGTCAGCAATGTTTATTATCAGCTAAAAAATTTAATTCTGATTACAATCAGTTCCCTGTACATACAAATATGCAAACAACATTTCTTGCACATTCCAAAACATCTCGAAATATGTACAATCCAAATTTCACAAACATCTCGCATCCATTCAATTTTCACAAACATTCGAAATATGTAAATATGTACAATCCAAATTTCACAAACATCTCGCATCCATTCAATTTTCACAAACATTCGAAATATGTACAATCCAAATTTCACAAACATCTCGCATCCATTCTATTTTCACAAACAGCTGAAATATGTACAATATAAATTTCACAAACATCTCGCATCCATTCAATTTTCACGATAAGTTCTAAATCCACAAAAATTTCCACAACAAACCATATAAGCGTATCATAATCTCTAATATAAAGATGTCCAATATACAAACACGAGTGTAGGATATAACTCATTAAGATAGGTCATCCGCCCTATCCATGTCATTGTCAGCGTTGCTACTGGCGGCTCCATCCCTACGACTCGTGCTCCCAATAACATTATCTCCACTTTAAGAACAAAATAATTTAAATTTAGAATCGCATAATATTGTTTGTAATCATGTTTTACATATATAATAAGTATACATGTCTGCTACTCTCTCCACTACCAGTAAATGCCTTTTGAGAGGCCAAAATATTCATAATCTGGCTTTGCACCCGCATAGGAACCCGCCTTCTACAAGATTTCATTATTTGCCTGGAAACCATCGCAAAAGTAGCAGTAGGGTGGATCACTCGCATAAGCTCCTCTCGAATATCCTCCCACAACTCCTTGGGAATCTGACCATCTAAAGTATTCATCACAGAGGAAACAAGCTACATTGCCTGCTGAGTGTAATCCTCCTGCGGCATGTAAGAGGGCCCCGAGGGCATAGTCGATGGCGTTAAAATCGGTGGAGGCTGGAATGGTGTAGACACCCTCTGAGCTCCAACTCCCATCCATATGGTCCTCCCCTTTTTGGGAAGTTCACAAACTAAATGGCTCACATTATAATTCTGCTCAGGGGCTCTTGGCTCTGTGCAACAACCTCAGCATATGTGTTTTCCAGAGCTTCCTAAAAGACAAAAAAAATAAATTTAAGAATTGGTATTTTAAAAATAAAAGATATATTTACCTGAACAAGTAAAATAAAAGATAAAGTTTCACAGTGAGATAATATTGACAAATAACAGAGGGTATCAGTAGCTTTTGTCCAAATGCTAAGACATGAAAAAACCCACAAATTGCTGACTATTAAACATGTTAAAGCATAAATGCGAACTACATATACACACAGACACATTCAGATTTACAATAAATCATGTAAATGATATACTTAAAATGCATGAGGGGTGCAATTTTAACTGATGTAAAATGAGATAGCTTCTGACATACATCAAACTTCAAAGGGAAGATGAAGTTGCAATTTTAACTGATGTAAAATGAGATAGCTTCTGACATACATCAAACTTCAAAGGGAAGATGAAGTTTTCTTGACTGATCTCACGTTCTTAACATACATCAACTACGTATATATAGATATATTTACCTGTATTTTCTTGGCCAATTCTAGCTTTTATTTCTTATCCTCATCATCATCGTACCCCTTCCTAAAGTGAACCATCGTCCTCCTGTGCAGTTCTAGCAGCGGGATAAAGGGAACGTTCTAAGATTTTAAAAAAATATTTATTAGTTTTATTTATCAAATATTCTAGTAAGCGGAGAGAATATATATAGAAGATTAAAAGACTTTATACCGTTGTCCTACAAAATTGATCCTCAATCTGGGCAAATGAAGTAGTCCCCGTATGATGATCATAATCTTTCTTCCATCGATTTAGTTTATTTCTCTGACATTTTTTTTTCAACATGAACAAAGAGAATTTTAGTACAAGCTAAAATATACAATAAAATATATCACTAGTTTCAGATAAATAACTTGAATCTAATTAACTACTATACATATTTACCTGGTGCTCCTCTTGACCCCATAATACTATAAGTGCAGCTAAATGCTCAGGCTCAACCCTCTTATCTCGCTTGTATATCCTCTCCCAGTTGTGACTGAAACTTTTAAAGCATTTCTTCTTTATCTCATGTCTCCACTCCCGAAGAGAATGCTTGAACTTTTCCATGTATCCAATTAAAAATTCCCACCCTACGGGATTGTCTTCAATATTAAAATATCTCTAAATATTAATATATAGTTAAGCATGGTCAATTGACAGAATTGTAAAATAATTGATCTAAACCGAGGAATTTACCCAACAATCTTGATATATACTCTCCAGGACATGAAAGGCCTGCTCCTTAGCCTTGTAATAAGGATTCACATTATCACTCCTCCGTATCAAGCATCCAATATATGAGCTAAAGTTATAGTAGAGGATACAATCATTAGGGCATGCGTCAATTTTTTTGTAATCAAGTCCTATAACGAAAACAACCTTCTTTGCGTTATCATAATTTTCTGATATGCTCTCTTTTTCATTTGGAATGACTTTTCTCAGCAACACAAGCAACATATTAAAATATTTATCTACCATTCCGCTAAGAGACTTTATACGCAAAAGACGAAGCATAAATGATAACCGGGTGAACTCGATGCAACCCTCATACAGATTATTTTCATTGTCGTCTATTAATTTCATTATCTGCGGCAACTCCTCATGATCAGTCACGCCTCCAGCATTTCCTGTAACTTCAGCATCCTCGGCATCTTCAATTTCATCTTCCTGTAACTTCAGCATCCTCGGCATCTTCAATTTCATCTATATTAGGAACTGTTAACATATTAGCAAGCATCGTATGTGTATCATCTATCCTCGTATCGAACTGTTAACATATTAGCAAGCATCGTATGTGTATCATCTATCCTCGTATCATCTATTCTCCCATCGGATATACCGGTGTCCGCCATCAATTCCATTTCTTCAAGACATTCTTCCCCATGAAACATCCAATATTTGTACTCCTCATAAAATCCTGTTATTAAGTGTTTCTGTAAATCACTTTTATCCACCAATGCCCTATTTTTACACCAACAACAGGGATAATACACGGCATCACTATTTAACTTCCGTCGATCTGCCAAGGCATACTGTATGAATTGATTTATTCCATCTTTATATTGACTATCCCTCCATCTATCAATATGAGGAATATCGATCCATGATTTGTTGGGAACTATCCTCATTTGTAGGATATATATATAATATTATTCATTAATGAAATTAAGCATAATTAGGTAATGTGAATTTTTATTAGTAACACATCAAATTAACGATTGCATGATATTAACTTTTTTCACAACATCAAGGAAATTCAAATTATAATAATCTCAGAGGGAAAATTGCTAGAACATAAATTATGTGGGAGTAAAATCTAACGCTCATATTTTCAATAAGACATTTTAACGGCTGTCATAGGAAATGGATGTATCCCATTAGGAATATAGTAGTGTCTACAACTACCTTTATATACTTTATGCGTTTTTATTTCTTAAAAATTTCGGTAGCACCTACCTGCTGTTCTCCGAGTACACTGTGCGGATGTTATAATGCGTATCAATCATCGATAATAGATCGATTATAGATCGATACGTAAAACAACATACGCTTATTATACACCAAGAACAATGCGATATGTGTTATCGAAATTTTTAAGGAATAAAAATGCATAAATTATACAAAGATAGACGATACACTACTGTATTCCTAAGCTATATGAGAAGGGGACTCCTCCCCGGACAGATCTAATAATTATTGCATGTAGATCATGCTCCTAACATAAATCACGTTATTCTCTTTAGTTGACATCCAACTAGAATTGCGTGAGTTTATATCAGAAGAGATTCACATCCAACATTATTAGACGGGAAACTAGGGGTAACGACTTCCGATTCATAAAATCATGATATATAACACAATACAATCTCGATATATCTAACTAAATTGTATGCATCAATTACAGCAGAATCATTTATCATAACAATCAATGTTTAATTAGAGTATTAGATTTACGGTAATATAATCATGATTGCATTAGTATTATTTAAGGATAAAGTCAGCCAGTTTACTTTGAATTATATTAAAATGATAATAAACTAAAGTTAATTTAGTTAGGATGATAGACTAGAGTCATATAATATTATTAGCATTAGGCTTATTCTTATTGAATCTCTTTATAGTAATATTTATTATGGTTAGTTAGGACCATTAATGGCTAAAGTTAAGTTATCAAAAGTTTTAACATTTAAAAAAATAATGGTACTTAAAGTTAAGTTACTTTGTTAATCATATTAAGTTTAAAGTTAGTTTAATTACGGTTCTAGACTTAGGATAATGTAATTTAGTTTAATTACTGTTCTAGACTTAAGGTAATGTAATTAGGTTTAGTATTAGAATTATTCTAGATAGTTAGTTCATTGAGTTAGGATTAGAGTTATATATATTTAAATAAATTACTTAGATTTAGGATTAAGATCAAATTTGAGTAAAAGTTAGTTGAAAAAGACCGGTCATTAATACTAATTGATTAATTTTGTTTAGTTAGGTTATTAAATTAGGAATAGTCTAAAGTTTAATTACTACTATTATATACGGGATTAGGTTAAAAAAAGGATAATTACAGTTAGGGTTACTATTAGGATCGTATTTGGTAGATTAATTTAATTACGTTATTAATGTTAGGATTAAACTAGATTATTGAGTTATTAATGTTAGGATTAAAGTAGATTATTGAGTTATTAAAGTTAGGATTAAAGTTATTAAAGTTAAATTAATTAATTTGAGATAGAAAATGCTAAATTTTGGATAGATAAGCTTATTTGGCTAGATTTGATGAAAATTACAGTTAGGGTTAGGGTTACCAAACTTCAAGTAGGCTTAATTACGATTATATGCTTAAGATAATATTATTGGGGTTATGATGAAGATCAATTTGGGTAGATCAATGTAATTAAGGTTAAATTAGGTTTTTCATTTTATAATTTCTCAAAAAGGTGTATTTCATAACCCATTAAATTGCAATAAATACTAAAATACTAAAAAAATACTTAAAGATAATACCTTGAGTGACTGCAGCGGTGAAGTCACGACGGCGGTGGTGACGACGACGACAAAGGCCAAAAGACGCAAAGTGACGAACCTCCTGTTGGACACAGCGGCGGCGAAGGCGGAAGACGACGAAACCATGCGGCGACGGCGTAGGTTGGCGACTTGCTGGAGATATTTAGCGGCGGCAGAGCGGCAGAGGCGGCGGCCAAAGGACGCGAAGGCGGCAGCGGTGGCTCTTAGTGTTTTAATGTGGTAAATAAATAGGGCTGGTAAAAACGAATATATAACAAACATCGCTAACGGGGTACCCGTCAGCGATGTTCATATCCCGTCAGCAATGTTGCATCGCTGACGGTATCGAAAAAACTTGTGACGGTAACATCTCTGACGGTTAATACCGTCAGTGATGTAAACATCACTGACAGCATTATCCGGTCAGTGATGTTGCCGTCAGCGAAACCTATTTTTCCACTAGTGAACCTTAATTATTATTGTTATACTTTGCCAAATATTCTCAAAAGTTAATGCATATATAGATTATAATGGACTAAATCACAAGATTGGCATTAAAATTGATACCCTATAATCAGATTGGTATTAAAATCATCTCTGACGTTAATAGGGTACTAAAAGTGTCATGATGAGACAAGTAGGTCTATTTCATAAATTCTGGCAAAAATCTCCGGTAAAAAAATCATGTGAGAGAGCATGTGATGCTTAGGGGGTGTTGTTACGTGGAACATGTATGACATAGTAGAGGGAAAGGGAGGGAATCAACTACCCAACACTAGAGACCTGCCTAAAATTTTCCTTATTACCCACTCTCACATTACTTACTAATGGGGGTTTTTGGTTGGTACAAATTGTGGCCAAGTGGAAAAATTGTTCCAATGGAACAATTTTATAACTTTGGGATATTTTGACTGGAGCAAAGTAGGATAATGAAATAATTTTAGCCTTTGATTTGACAATTCATGTGGGATAATTAATAATGTGACACCTTATTAAAATATAATTTTATATATTAATTACCCCTAAATTAACTTATCCAATTGGTTTAGTATATTATTTAGTATATTATTATAATATAAACATTATTTTACTTTATATTAAAATATAATATGTTGTACTATAATTACTAATTAATATTATTAATTATTATATTATATTATATTAGCATGATATACTATATAATAATTAATATAATATATGATCAATATATTTAATATAATATTTTAAAAATATAATATATAATATAATACATTATTTTATTTATACAAAATATAATATGTTGTACTATAATTACTAATTAATATTATTAATTATTATATTATATTAGTATCCTACATTATATAATAATTGATATAATATATGAACAATATATTTAATGTAATACGTTAATAATATATGTTGTACTATAATTTAATATATTATAATATAGTATCATAGGATATAATGTATAATATAGTGTATTATAATTATTAATTAATATCCAATTGTTTAGTATATTATTTAGTATATTATTATAATATAAACATTATTTTACTTTATATTAAAATATAATATGTTGTACTGTAATTACTAATTAATATTATTAATTATTATATTATATTATAGTATATTATATTAGCATGTTATACTATATAATAACTAATATAATATAAGATCAATATATTTAATATAATATTTTAAAAATATAACATGTAATATAATACATTATTTTATTTATATAAAAATATAATATGTTGCACTATAATTACTAATTAATATTATTAATTATTATATTATATTAAAATCCTACATTATATAATAATTGATATAATATATGAATAATATATTTAATATAATACTTAAATAATATATTATTTAATTTAATATATTATAATAAAGTATCATAGGATATAATGTATTGTAGAAAATATTATAATATTTTACTTTTTATATATAATAACTATAACAATAATTTATATAATATATTATATAATAATATATGTTATTATAATATTATAATAAATATGTTGTACTATAATTACTAATTAATATTATATATTATTATAATATTATAATAAATATGTTGTACTATAATTACTAATTAATATTATATAATTATATATTATATAATATTATTAATATATTAATATATGTTATTAAAATATCAATATATGTTATTATATAATATTATATGTTAAAAAAATTTGAATATTATGTGAAAATATTATGTGATAAATATATGGTGGTATTAGCACTTGGCTCCTAATTATTCGGAACACATGGTATATATATGTGGGGTTCCTTATTTGGATTTTTTGCCCGACGTACTAGTTCTTCTTAGTTAGGAGTTAAGTGGGAGTATTTACATTCTACATTGTTAAGTATAGATATCGAGCAAGATTCTGGTGGGGGCGTGAAGATGTTATGTGTTGTGACTACCCGCACTTGTTTGAGCAAACAAATTGATTGATTTTGATTGATGTTCATGATTATCCATATTATTATATTTATATTTAACGCTAGAATGATGGTATTAACACTTAACTCCTAATTATTAGGAACACATGGTATATATATGGAGGGTTCCTTGTTTGGATTTTTCACCCGACGTACTTGTTCCGTTTAGTTAGGAGTTAAGTGAGAGTATTCGCTTTCTAGATGGTTAAGTGTAGATATTGTTATGTTTAATATCTAGGGTTTAATGGTACGAGATGTATACGGGAGGGCTTCCTTATCTAGATTTTGACCTCTTGGTGCTTTTTTATATTATTAATCCCTAAGATACGATTACAGAATTTCAGGGACGAAATTCTTTTAAGGGAGGAAGAATGTAAAAGCCCGTAAAATTTGAATATTATGTGAAAAATAATAATAAATATGTTATATGGTGATAAATAATATATTCTGATATTTGAGTATGCTAGGGATTGATTTGAGATTAGTCCAATGTATATATATGAATATAGGAGCGAAATCATGCACGACATGCACGAGCTTGAATTAGGAAAAACAACCAGTTAATAGTTTTTATATTTTATACAATGATATAGTAAGAATTTGGAAATACTCAAAAGAAAAACGTTGTATTACATTTCAATAGCTTTCCATCAAATCTTAGATCACCTCATTCTGAGGTCGGACGAGAAAGTTATAGCCAAAATACCAAATATTGTTTTCCTAGTCAGACTAGGTTTCCTGGTTCAGATTAAACATATTTGTTTCAGGTTTGCCTCTATAAATATCTGTGTTTTTCAAAAAAATTCTCTCTTTTTATCAAATCTCTGAACCCTAGCAGCCATCCTTTCCCCTAAAAAACCCTAGATCATATTTTGGTGAATTTTGAGAGCTTTGTGAAGCAAATACCGAGAAGAGGGCGAGTTTCTCGGCTTTTGGCAAGGGAGAACTTGTTTTCTTGCATCGTTGAGTTTTTACAGCAGCATTTGAGGCAAGATCATCTTCCTCCAAACCCTTCCCTTAGTAAAGATTAAGTATTTGTTAATTATAATGATGAATCTCATGTTGAAGTTTAACCCCATGCTTTAAAAACATGATTATTGAGGTTAAATCTTAATCTAATGATAGATATGAAGTTTATTTCTTGCTGTTTATGTTAATAACATGATCATGATCATTAGATATTTACTTTTAATTTTGTTTTTAACTTGTTAATCATGTCCTAATCATGTTTAAACCCTAGATTTATTATTAATTGAGTTTTCATATAAAAGAGAGATGTTTAAACCCTAGGTTTGTGATACCTAAGTTCTGTAAACATGTTTAAATAATTTTTCATCTCTGTTAATTATGTAGAATTTATCATGTTCAGTTAATCTTGTGGACAAATTTCATGTTTTATTTGAGAAATTGATTAATTAGGATGTTAACCCTAATTAGATTAAATAAAAAGTTTAATTTTTGTGGAGATGTTCTTCTGTTATTTAATGTTTAAGTTTTAATATTGTTATATGTATCATGATGATATAAATAAGTGTTTAAATATAATTACAAATTATGCAAACCTAAAAACCTAAGTACCAGATATTGCTCTGGCCGATCGACCGGCGTCCTAGGGGCGGTCGACCGGTAAAGTCATGTGTGTGCGCATTGTGTACAATGTTCTGTTCGGTCGACCGATGCCCTTGGGGAGGTCGATTGACATGGGATATTTTTGACATGTAGTTTTGTTTATTGTGTTTTTTGAATGCGATCGCAGGGATTGAGCCGCACGATGATACATGTACAATTATGGGTACACCTGAATAGTGTTGTCGCACACCACAAGTATCCTAAAAGGGGATTATGATGAATTTTGTTTCGATTACACTTGAGATAAAAGTTGATTATATATTTATATACATGTTGGATATAATTGATGAGCACCGCTCAGTACTACGTGGAGTAGTAGTCGATATACCATTAGTACAGGCCATTGAGTCGGGTTTAGGATGCTTTATCTAGCAGTATGTCTCGTACTAGGGTGTGATGAGGCTTGTGAGCCATATTTCTAGGATGCCTACTTGGTAGTCTGTCCCGCACTCATGTTCGTACAGAGACGTGATGAGACTAATGAGTCGTGTATACTATTAGGATACCGACCGGGTGGTCCGTCCTGCATGATGATGTGATGAATCAGAATCTTACAAGGATTTACATTGAGATGATTGTTGATAGCCTCAATCTTTGGCAGATGACAGTTATGTATACGACTCATTGCTAAGATATATGACCAATGTACTTTGCCCTTGAAAGTACGCGGGGTTATATGCTGATATTTATCTTATCTTCCCAGTGATAGTGGAAGATATTATAAATACGATATTATGAATGTCTTTACTCTCTATATTGCTTTATTTTATTCTTAGATTAGGATCAATGATTAGCGATTCGTAATTTGAGACATATGGTATATACATAAGGGTTTCCTTGTTTGGATTATTTTGCTCGATATACCAGTCTTGTGTTATGGGTTTTTAATTATTGATTTTATTTAGATTGTTTATCTCTAGTTCGGTGTTAATGTTTAGGCGTCTACAATTTGAGACATATGGTATATACATTAGGGTTTCCTTGTTTGGATTATTTCACTCGATGTACTACATCTCGTCTTGTAGGTTTGTAAATATTAACTCCGTTAGATACAGGAAAAATGATCTAGGTAGACTATGCTTAATAGGTAGATCCTCCACTTCATCTAGCAGCCCTTCCCCTGGGGGCGGATGGAGGTGATCTTGCTATAGCGCTCTGATGCTCTTATTGTTGTTCTTTTTTTTTAATTTCTTTTCTGGCAGCTCAAAGTTTCAGAGAGCCACAGGATGACAGAGTTCTTACATAGTCGTTGTCGTATGAGTTATCGGTAGAGGCTCCACATAAGATTTATGTTTTCATTTAGTTATTTGAGTTGTATTTCATTTTGTAAAGGCTATGAGGCTTAGTTATATTTCCAGTTGATTCATGTCAAGATATTTTATATTATTTTAGAGATCAAGTGTTTACAGTGTTATTCATTTGAGACATGGTTTCATTTATGAGATTTATCTCTCTATACCATGTCTATTGTATTTATTTACCTTATTTTGTCTTTTCTGTACCTACACTTCTTTTTGATTTCACTAGAGGATATTACTGTGATTGGTGAAATGTGTTATTGCATAGTGTGGATACATGGTAGGTTTGACATCTCTAGATTTACCTTGGACTACAGCCATATTTTAAAACAGGGGCGTCACTGTTGGTATCAGAGCTCTAGTTCCAGCATCCTTAGGATCTTTCATGTGTCAAGTCGTGAAGCTAGGATAGAGTTTCTTAGGATTCATGTATAGAGTCCGCTAGGATTCCTAAAATGAGTGAGGACGTTATACCCAGAGACCTGGATAAGTAGAGCCCAAGCCGCAGTAGGCTCCATAGTATATGATCAACTTGGTAATGTCGATTGTAGAGGTAGAGACTAGCAACTCTCGAGGAGCGAGCAACAAGCCAAATTACACTTTTTGAAGTTCCACCATTAGTCATATCAGTCATACCTATTGAAGATGCAATACCAACGATTACACCATCATCACAACCAGCTATTAATAGAGACCCAGAGTAGGAAGCTTGGCTCTGTAAGAATGAGAAAGACATCAGAAGATGAGAGCACCAGAGTTTCAGAGCACAACGGATTCATTTGCTACCTATAAGTGGAAGGAATATGTGGGAATTATTTTTAGATATGCTTAACGTCAACTTAGTACTAAAGCGGAGATTAGTTAGATTCAGCTTAAAGGACGACACAGGAGGATAGCACTGATTTTAGTTACGCCGGAGCAACGAATGTTAATTTCATAGAAGGATTTCATCTACTATTTTGATAAGTAGCTAGAACTAATCCGATTTGGGTAGGGAGACGTACTAAGAGTTAATTTTGGAAACAGGATTGTCCGAAAACTAGGACAAGGACAAGAAACCTTTTGCAAGACCAAGAGGACCCCGGTAATAGGGTAAGGATTTTCATCACCACTAGCAGATTAGTGGTCAGCCTCCTACCATTCTGTTAACCAAGGGGCCGATAGGCCAGATGCACGCTATCCAGAAGATTCCTAAGGGATAGATAATCTCGTAAATTCCACCACCAGTGGCATAATAGTCGCTAGTCACCGACAGAATTTATGTAGTCGTACCGCGTGACCAAGATGCGAGCGGAGCTTTCTTTGTGATTATTCCTTTCCAACTCGGATCTTGTTCGATTCAGAAGCTTCGTATTCTTTTATCTCTCATACCTTCATGAATAGGTTTCAGCTAGTTGCACATCCCTTAGACTTTCCATTATCCGTCTCTACTCCTTTAGGGGAGGTATCCCTATTGAGAGTATCCGTAGAAAATGCGTCATCAGTCTCGATGAGTCCTAGTTCATTTTTGATCTGATAGTTTTTCGGATGTTGGAGTTCGACGTCATTCTCGGTATGGATTAGCTATCATCTTACCATGTTAGTATTAATTATTTTTCTAAAACAGTCCGCTTGCAAATGTCTGATAGGTCTGAGTTGATAGTAGCAACCTTATAGGGTAACCACTTTGCGGAGTCATTTCTGGTGTACATCGAGGAGGTGATGCTGAGGGATCAGAGTGCTGATTTATGAGAGACTAGAATTGTCTCAGATTATCAGGATGTTTTTCAGGACATACCTAGGTTACCTCCTATGAGAGAGGTTAAGTTGTGCATCGAGTTGCAGCTGGGCACAATACCGATATCCTGAGCACCTTATTATATAGTAAGGAGCTACAGACTTAGCTAGATGAGTTGTTATCTCAGGGCTTTATTTGCCGGAGTAATTCTCCATGGGGAGTGATGGTTCTCTTCATGAAGGAGAAGGATGGTAGTATGAGCCTTTATATAGATTATAGTAAGTTGAACAAGGTCACTATTCGGAATCGGTATCTACTACCGAGGATTGACGACTTGTTTGACCAGCTGCATGGAGCATAACATTTCTTGAAGATTGATCTTTGTTGGCTATCATCGATTGTGGGTTCGGAAGATGGATATTCCCAAAATCGTCTTTTTAACTCGATATGGGTCCTTCGAGTTTCTTGTCATACCATTTAGGCTGACCTATGCACCTGATGTATTCATAGATTTTATGAATCGGGTTTTCTATCCATATTTGGACAGATTCATGATCGTATTCATCGATGATATTTTTGTCTATCCGAGATCGGAGGCAGAGCACGAGCAACATCTTCGATTGGCATTGCAGACCTTACGGGAGCATCAGTTATATGCCAAGTTTAGCAAATGCGAGTTTTGGCTTTTTGAAGTTAGATTTTTGGGCCATGTCATCAGCAAAGAGGGTGTTGCAGTAGACCCAGCAAAGGTGGAGGCAGTACTTAATTGGGAGCCACCGAAAATAGCTTTAGAGATTCGCAGTTTCTTAGGTTTAGTAGGCTATTACAAGAAGTTTATTCAGGATTTCTCAAAGATTGCGATGCCACTTACACGCTGGCACAGAGTGCTATGAGGCCTTTGAGACTCCAAATGCTAAGTTGACTATAGCGTCGGTGTTGATTATTCTGAGCAGTGACAGGACCTTCATAGTCTATACAGATGTGTCGTTATCGGTTCTAGGAAGTTATTTGATGCAGACCCAGAGAGTAATAGCATATATATCATGACAGCTGATAAAAGAAGCATTATTATCCCACGCACGACATGAAGCTTGCAGCAGTGGTCTTTGCAGTGAAGACATGGATACATTATCTGTATGGAGTGCAGTTCGAGCTTTTCACGGATCATTTGAGTTTGAAGTACCTTTTCTCTCAGAAAGAGCTAAATCAGAGACAACGATGATGGGTTAAGTTTATCAAAGACTATGAGTTTGTGATTTAGTATCATCCGGGAAGGTTAATATTGTAACAAATGTATTGAGTAGGAAGTGTCATCATCGGATTGCAGCTTTGAGATGCTTGTTATATCGAAATCTTCACACCCTTAGTCAATTTTATTTTAGACCAGAGATCAGCAGAGGCAGCGCATTTTTGGGAGCTTTGTCTGAGTAGCCATCTTAGAGTAATAAAGTGGTCAGAGCTCAGCTAGAGGACTCTTGGATTCAAAGTCGAAAGGGCGAGGTCTCTAAAGAGCCAAAGGCTGATTGGCCCGTTGGAGCAGATGGAGGACTTCGAATGAAGGGCCTGTTAGTGATGTCGAGTGATCCGCGGTTGAATAAGGACTTATTTGACGATGAGCATCGTACCAGGCACACAGTGCATCCAGGCACAACTAAAATGTACAAGGGCCTGAAGAGATACTTTTGGTGGAGTGGCATGCGTAGGGAGATTGCAGAGTATGTGGTTAGATGTTTTACCTGCCGGTAAGTGAAGACAGAACATCTGAGACGTGTAAGAATCCTACAGTCTTTACCCATTCTAGAGTAAAAGTAGGCAGATATTTCTATGGATTTTCTTGTAGGATTTGCCGAGGTTGAAGAAGGGAAATGATCCAGTTTGGGTATTAGTTGATTGGTTGATAAAGTTAGCACATTTCATTCCGTTGAAGATGATGTACACGTCAGAGACGTATGCGGGGATATTCATCCAGGAGATAGTGAGATTACATGGAGTTCCAGAAATAATTATATTAGACCGAGGCTCAGTTTTCTCTTTGCACTTTTGAAGGAGCTTCCAAAACTCTTTCGGTAGCCAGTTGTCGTATTATACTGGTTTCTACCCGTAGAAAGATGGACACACAGAGAGAGTCAAACAAGTGTTGGAGGATAAGTTGCAGGCTTATGTTATAGATTTCCAGGGTAGCTGGAAGGACCATATCCCATTGATTGAATTATTTTATAACAACAGTTACCAAATAACAAATGGTATGGCACCGTATGAGGCATTATACGGGAGGCCTTATAGATCGCCTATTTGCTGAGTAGAACCAAAGGACAATCTATTGTTTGGACCAGAGTTAGTGAGAGCCACCTCTGCTCTAATACAAAAAGCAGCTCCAGCTGAAGCTATTGTAGCAGCTCCGTCCCATTCATCACTACTTTCTATTAAAAAGAAAGTGTAGGATCTGAAATAGATACACTTGAACACTAGAAAGGGGGGGGGTGAATAGTGTTCTTTTAAAATTTATGAAAAGTATATTATAAATTACAAAGAAAAATGGCAATCTCAGAAATTCACAATCACAAACACAAGAATTTTATACTGGTTCCACCAATCCGGTGTGCATCCAGTCCCCAAGCAAATCCCGCTTGAGAGTTTTCACTATGATTTTGAATAAACTTACAAAATCAAACACAAACCTGACCAATTTGCAAGTCCCTGCAAATTGCAACACCAAATGACAAATACCTTGCCAATTTGAACACCAATCTCTAAACCAAGAGATTAACCCTCTCAAACACGAGAGAAATCCTTGTTGAAGTAAGAACACAATTGATCCTATAAGCCTTGAATGTGTAGTGAAGTGCAGCAGTGGCTTAGGATTCTTTTAAACTCTGTAAATTGCCTAAATGATAAGTATTTGATGAATGTTTAGAGGCAATTTCAGAAACTTCTCTTTTTCACAAAATCTGAATATTTTTCACTTGAAAAATTGCACAAAAATCAAAGCTTATGGGTATGTATATCTCTGCAATTTTTCTGAACAAATAACCTATTTATAGCCCTTGAAAAGATAATTTTTTTAACTTTAAAAACGTTTAAAAACGGCTATAAACAGTCACAAATTCAAACTTTAAAAACTAGAAAAACTGTATCTGTAGTCGACTACTTTTGACATTAGTCGACTACACTGAGTTCAAACAGACTCTGTGTATTCAGAAATTTCTCAGTAGTCGACTATAATGCTCATTAGTCGACTACACTGTAATTTGACAGAAACTGATAAAATGAAATTTGAGTTCAGTAGTCGACTATAATGATGATTAGTCGACTATACTGTAAAATGACAGAAACTTATATTTCTGTCGAACACTTGAGTAGTCGACTATAATCTATTGTAGTCGACTATACTGTAAATTAACAGAAACATGTATTTGAGTTTTATACATGAGTAGTCGACTACTATTCTAATTAATCGACTACTAAGAGTAAAAATTCTGCTATAAAAAGTTTTATAATCAAGTTTTAACTATAATTCTAATGGTTAACATAGGGGATTTCTATAGTTAACCAACACACTATGCCTGTGTTAGTGTGTTCTAATATTGTGTGTGTATGCGTGTGTGTGATCAAGGCTTGTACAATTATTCTAAGTAAAGAAAATGTAAAATACATTATCTCATTTGTTCTTCATTTTCTTCACTTTAAAATGCCTTAAAATCAACTTGCACTTGTACATATTCTGATATTAAAATCTGCATATAAAAGATGGAGATATGATATTCAACATTCTCCCCCTTTTTGATGATAACAAATAATTTATGCCTAAGTATATATTTTATAATCAGATTAAAATATAATGAAATAACCATACTTACTCCCCCTGCATATATGCAAATGTGAGTCATATATAAGTCTATAACAATACATAACAATACTTACATAAAAGTACTATTTCTCCCCCTTTGTTATCAACAAAAAGAGGAAAAACATCTATGATAAACATGACATTATTTCTTCAACATGAGCTAAAACTTCAAACAAATCATCCAGGTTATGAACATAGTCCATAACTTCACCCATCCAAATAGGTAGGCAAAGACTTGCCATAAAGACCAAAAGTTCCATAATGTTCATCACCATGATCTGTTTAAAATATGTAACACATGCATTATCTAACCAAACATTATCATAGATAATAAAAACACACAATCAACATAAGTGACATAGTAGCAACATAAATACCATATTACATAAGTCATAACAACACACAACCACATAGTTTTTGAAACTTAAACATAATAACATAATTGTTTTGACAATTAACATAAAAATATCTTAAGTTGCTGGAGGAGGTTGATGTCCTTGAAAATACGTATTAAGCTTTGTGTCCAAGTCTTCAAACTTCTTGATTAGCTCTTCTTGATTACTAATGATATATGAATTCTGTGCATATAGAGCTCTTTGACCAGTTTCAAGTTCAAGAATACGTGCACTTAGAGTGTTGTATTGCACGTCTGAAAAGCATGAGGGTTCTGTAGGAAATGGTGGTGGTTGACTAGAAGAAGCTCCTGCTTGAGTTGAGGATTGTGGAATTTCTTCTTGATGAGGTTCAGCTTCATAGGGAAATGAAATGAAAACTTCCAGTTTTTGGAAACAAGTTATAGGCTAGGATTCGTGCAATGAACCTAGGAATTGGACGAAGTTTGTTTGAGTTATTTAAATGTTTGCCATATCCAGGAAGAAATATATGATTAGATAGCAGATCTGAATCATTCATCCCATATCCAGGAAGAAATATATGATTAGATAACAGATCTGAATCATTCATCCTAACAGACTTAAGAGAAACTCCTTGATAAGGAATATTGAAGATTTTACCAATTGACTTTGTAGTTAAGTCAATCTCTATTCCTTTAACAAGAGTTTTGAGTTTTTCAGAACCACCAATAGTTCCCACACGTTCTATATTAGTATAGAACAGTTGCACAAGAAATGGATATGTGAGTTTTTTATTTTCAGCAGAGAATAATTCAAGTAATCCCACATTTTCAAAATATGAACTAAAGTTCCAGGGTATAAAATCATCAAATTTCACAAATCGTCCTGGAAGAACTTCAAAAGATGATATTTTGTTAAATTCTTCTAATAAATCAGGACTTTTTAAATAGATGATGATTTCATCATTGATAGAGGTATGTGTTTGCTTAGCTTTCTTAGATCTAGACATGATTAGATAGATAAATAACAAAAGATATAAAGATCAAGTTTAGAAATAATACCCCAAACTGTAGAAACCCTAGATTAGTCGACTATAGCTTGGATTAGTCGACTACTGAGCTTGATTGCTTGTCAGATTTGACAGAGAATTGAAGGAATTGATGAAAAAAATTGAGAAAAGATAGATGCCCTAACCTGGAATCGTTGATTCTGAAGTGGGAAGATGGGGTTTCGGTTTTGGGAATAGATAGTGGGTAGTTTTTGATTTTTACTTTATCTTTTAAGAATAAAATACAATGAATGGTTGAGATTTGATAGTAAATTGAGTGTATGGTTGAGATTTAATCTTAAATGTGTGGTGATTGATAGAGTTGAAAAACAATGGTTGAGATGAATTTAACTTAACTTAAACGGGTATGGGTATTGGGTTTTTGGTTTGAATCTAAGAAAAAATCCACTAGGCTTAAAAACTGTAACACTAAAAATTCAGAATCATTAGTCGACTAATAGTGAGAGTAGTCGACTATTCTGTAAATGACAGAAAGATGAGTTTCAGTTTTTAACTCAGAGTAGTCGACTAATCTGTATTGTAGTCGACTATACTGTAAACAACTGAAAGTTGATTTTAAGATTTTAACATTGAGTAGTCGACTATAAAGGCAAGTAGTCGACTACACTGTAATTTTTTAGAAAAATTATTTGTAAGACTTGTGCATGTAGTCGACTATAAGTCAAATTAGTCGACTATTTAGGGTATAAATGTATATATGTTTGTTTTAAAAATTAATTTAAATCTTCAATTGAACAAATACCTAATTCTCTTCTTAATTTAACATAAATTTCTTCTTTTAGGGGTTTTGTTAATATATCTGCTATTTGTTTATCTGTAGGTATAAATTCTAATGAAATGTCATCTTTAAGCACATGATCACGTAAGAAATGATGTCTAATATCAATGTGTTTTGTACGTGAGTGTTGAATAGGATTTTTAGATAAATTAATTGCACTAGAATTATCACACATAATAGATGATATGGGACAATTTATTCCATAATCAGTTAAAGTTTGTTTCATCCATAATATTTGTGCACATGCAAGACTTACAGCAATATATTCAGCTTCAGTTGTAGATAATGACATTGAATTTTGTTTTTTACTAAACCAAGATACAAGTGAATGTCCTAAGAAATGACATGTTTCACTTGTACTTTTTCTATTAGATTTACATCCGGCAAAATCAGCATCACTATATGATATTAAATCAAAAGAACTATGTTTAGGATAAAATAAACCATAATTTGTAGTATCTTTAATATATCTAAAAATTCTTTTTACTACTTTAAGATGTGATTCTTTAGGATTAGATTGAAATCTTGTACATAAATAAACACTAAACATAATATCAGGTCTACTAGCAGTAATGTAAAGAAGTGATCCAATCATACCTCGATAGAGCTTTTGATCAACATTCTTACCATTTTCATCTTTGTCAAGTGATGTAGTGGTGCTCATAGGTGTTGGTTTGCTTGTTGAATTTTCCAATCCGAAACGTTTGAGTAAATCTTTTGCATAGTTGTTTTGATTGATGAATATTCCTTCTTTCAATTGTTTAATTTGAAGTCCAAGGAAGAAATTTAATTCACCCATGTGACTCATTTCAAATTCATCCTGCATAGTCTTAGCAAATTCTTGACAAAGATTATTGTTAGTAGAACCAAAAATAATATCATCTACATATATTTGAATTAGTAAAATATCTTTATTTATTTTATTAATAAATAATGTTGAATCAACTTTTCTAATTTCAAAACCTAAAGTTAAAAGAAACTTCTTTAATCTATCATACCAAGCACGAGGTGCTTGTTTCAGACCATAAAATGCTTTCTTAAGTTTAAAAACATGATTTGGAAAACTTTCATGTTCAAAACCTGTAGGTTGTTCTACAAAAACTTCTTCTTTTATAAAACCATTTAGAAAAGTACTTTTAACATCCATTTGAAATAATTTCAAAAACTTCTTCATTTATAAAACCATTTAAAAAAGCACTTTTAACATCCATTTGAAATAATTTAAAATTCATAAAACATGCAAATGCAAGTAAAATCCTAATTGATTCTAATCGTGCAACTGGTGCATAAGTTTCATCATAATCAATTCCTTCTTCTTGATTATAACCTTGAGCAACTAATCTAGCTTTGTTTCTAACAACTTGACCAAATTCATCTAATTTGTTTCTAAAAGTCCATTTTGTTCCAATAATGGATTTATTTTGAGGTCTAGGTATAAGATCCCAAACATTATTTCTAGTAAATTGATTAAGTTCATCTTGCATAGCAATTATCCATGAATCATCAAGAAGTGCTTCTTTTATATTTTTAGGTTCAATAGTTGAAATAAAAGCATTATGAGCAATCAAATTAAAATGAGATCTAGTAGTTACTTTGTCAGATATATTTCCTATAACTAAATCATGTGGATGATTTTTAACTTCTACAAAATCTTTAGGTAAATCATTTTGTAGATTATCATCTTTTGTAATATCTATCATAGGAGTATCATGTATAGTATCAATTACATCATCATCATTATTTAATATAATAGGTGATTTTGAAAAATTTTCATCAAAAGAAACATGTAAAGATTCTTCAATAGCTAGTGTTCTTTTGTTATATATTCTATATGCTTTACTATGATTAGAATATCCAACAAAAATTCCTTCATCGGATTTAGAATCAAATTTATCTAAGTTATCCTTTGTGTTTAAAATAAAACATTTACAACCAAAAACTTTAAAGTAAGATACTTTAGGAATTTTGTTATAAAATAATTCATAAGATGTTTTCTTTAAAATAGGTCGTAATAAAACTCTATTTAATACATAACATGCTGTTGATACGGCTTCTGCCCAAAAATATTTAGGTAAATTACTATCACATAACATGGTTCTAGCACATTCTTGTAAGGTTCTATTTTTCCTTTCTACAACTCCATTTTGTGGAGCAGCTCGAGGAAAAGAGAATGTGTGTGATATACCATGTTGATCACAATAATTTGCAAATAATTCATTTTCAAATTCACCTCCATGATCACTACGTATAGAGATAATAGAAGTTGATTTTTGATTTTGAATTTTCTTGCAAAATATAGAAAACTCATTAAAAGCATCATTTTTATGTTTAAGAAAAATTACCCAAGTGAATCTAGAAAAATCATCAACAAGAACAAATGCATATCTACTTCCATTTAAAGATGCTACTCTAGATGGACCAAAAAGATCTATATGAATTAATTCTAATGGTCTATTTGTAGATATTATATTTTTAGATTTAAAAGAAGATTTGTGCATTTTTCCTTGTTGACATGCATCACAAAAATTATTTTTAAATGACATCTTAGGCAAACCATTTACTGAATCATTTTTAGAAATCTTAGACATATGTTTAAAGTTAACATGTCCAAAACGTTTATGCCATAAAATAGAATCATTAGATGATGCAATAAGACAATGTTCATTTGAAAAATTATTCATTGATAACACATATATGTTATTTTTTCTATAACCTTTAAAAATAATGGTTATTAAATCAATATCATAAATTAAGCATGATTCTTTTTCAAAAACAATTTTATAACCTTTATCACAAAGTTGACTAATACTTAGTAAATTATGTTTAAGACCATTAACTAATAAAACATTATCAATGATAGGTTTGTTTGGATTACCTACGGAACCAATACCGATGACTTTTCCTTTGTTGTTATCTCCAAAAGTAACGGTACCTCCATCCTTGTTTTGAAAAGATGACAACAATTGAATATTTCCAGTCATATGTTTAGAGCAACCACTATCTAAAATCCACCTATCTTTCTTGGGTACCTGAAAAAATAAACATTTACATTTTGGTACCCATACTATGTTGGGTCCTTTAAATTAGCCTTTAGGAAACCAAACCCATGAAGAGTTTGATTTACTTAAATAATTAGATGATAAACAAATATTTTTAATAAAATCAGAAATATAAAAATTCTTATTAAAAGAAGATAATTCTTTTGGAACCCAAATAGAAAAGAATTTTGATTTCTTTTTATACAAATTTTCATATTTATAATCATGCAAATCACAAGAAGGTTTTACAAAAATTGTATTCTTTGATTTGTTACAAAATTTTCACACCCCTAACCCCTCACTCTCTACCCCTATTTATAGTAATCTTCAATGAATATGAGCCATTGGATTTGTCTTGAGCCCCAAGCAACAATCTCCACCTTTGAATTTGCTTTTTGGTTCTTCTTTAGCCCATATGATTTATTTGATTTTCAAAAGAAAATCAACAATCAATTTTCGGCCCATTCTTCATTTCATTTGATAAGCAAAGTCCTCATTTGATTTTCCAAAATAAAATGAGAAGGATGGCCGGCCCAACTCAAATAAATTCATGCAGCAGCTTGTCCATCCAATGTCCATTACATTGATTTGTAAAGCAAGTCCGGCCCCTCTTTTCATTTTACTTTGAAATTTTGCAGCACATAGGTTCAATGGAACACATTTGATTTGGAAAATGAAAGTTGCGGCCCAAGTTGCATTTCCATTTGATTTGTAAAGCAAAGTCCGGCCCAATTCTTTTGTGTAAAACCCCAAAAATTTGAATATAGTGTGATAAATAATTATAAATATGTTATATGGTGAAAATAGTGTATTTTGATGTTTGAGTATGATAAGAATTGATTTGAGATCAATTCAATGTATATTTGCGAATATATGAGTGTAAATAAATAAAACATGCACAAAGGCAAAGAGTGAAAATCTGAGAATTTTGACCAGTTGAGAGTTTTTATATTTTTCATGCCGATTCAGTTAGAATCTGAAAAAGTGTATAATACCAAAGTTGTAGGTTTCTTCAAGAGCTTTCTAAAAAATCTTAGATCACGTTATTCTGAGGTCGTATAAGAAAGTTATAGCCAAAATACCAAAGAGAATGTTCCTAGTCAGAATGAATTTCCAGTTTCGGGTTTCGGGTTTCGGGTTTCGGGTTTGCTGCCATATATATACATGTTATATCACGAAAATTACCTCTTTTCTTCTGTTTTACAAACCCTAGCAGCCCCCTTTCTTCTCTCCCAAACCCTAGATCCGTTTTTGGCATTTTGGGGGAGTTTCGAAGGATTCTCGGCAGATTTTCTGAGGGATTCAACAGGGGATCATCCTCCTACAGATCAAGGAGCTTTCTTCACATCAGAGACGAGTAACATCTCGCCCAACTTCTCCCTTTTTGTTTTCATGCCAAAGTTTGTGTTTTTATTTGGTTTTATTGGGCCAAAATTCATATTTTATGAGTAGCTAGTAGATCATTATGGCATATAATATGAGATTCAGGTATTTTATATTCTAAAAGCTCACCAATGAATTCTATTAGTGAGATCTAGATCTGAAAACGGTTTAGCATAAGTAAAAAACCTGTTTTTATTGTACAAAACCCTTTCTTCTTTCTCTAAATCATGTATAAATATATGGGATCTTGTTTACGAGTTTTAAAGGTTTATTTCCATTGTTTGTTGCTATAGGAGAGATTGAAAATCTTAAATTTTGTTAAGAGAGAAAAGTTTACAGGTTTGGAAACTGACAGAAAACCCAGATCTGGGTTCTGTTAGCCTCACGGTCGACCGCTGGGCGCGCTGAAGGTCAGAATGCACCTGACCTCTGCGCGGTCGACCGCGATGCCTTGGCGGTCGACCGGTGCGGTCGACCGTGAATGTATCTGCTGAGCAGTGAAGCTCGTATCCGTGTGCGGTCGACCGCCGCACAGTTTTGGTGCACAGTTGTTTTTGTTGTGTATTTTCGTGTGTTCGGGGGATTGCCTTGATTATTTGATATTTAGATTTTAGTTTTGCTATGTATCCATGCATGATAGATGACCTGAGGACACCAGTTTAGAATCGTACACCGAGACGCGTGTGAAATTTGTATAAGTGTATCTTTTCACATATCTCATCGATATTTACTATTTGGCCCATGTGATGGGAAAACTATGTTAACTTAGTCCTCGTGTTGGACAAGCAATACCTTTTAGTCCTCGTGTTGGACACCCTTCCCACTTAGTCCTCGTGTTGGACATGCATTGCTATTTAATCCTCGTGCTGGATATGCATTACCATCTGGTCCATGCGTTAGACAACGGTCACATCCGGTCCATGCGTCGGACAACGGTCACATCCGGTCCATGCGTTGGACGTTTACTTCATGCAGTCTATGGGTTGGACGTTTAATTTATATAGTCTATGTTTTGGACACTTAATCGTTTTCTGACATGTCACTCATGTGAGTCTGACATGACACTATGTTTGGAAATAGAGATGTGTTTTGTTTTCTTTTTAACTTATTCATCTATGTATTAGACTTTGGGTTTGGCATTTAGGGATTTACAATTTGAGATATAAGGTATATACATGAGGGTTTCCTTGTTTGGATTATTTCGCTCGACGTACCTATGCTCGTGTTGTAAATCACTAAATACTAAAACCCATTATTTGCTAGGACCAATGATTTTAACTATTATGTGATAACTGTATTTTCATATACGACGAGCCCTTTCCCTTGGGGTTGGTTGTGATGTTGCTCGCTAGCGCTTTGACGCTCGTTGTCCCTCCCCCTTTCAGGTAACGAGCCAGGAGCCCGGAGAGTCGTAGACTGATGGCGATGCATTTTAGCTTCAGCCGTCTCTTTAGTTATATTTTCTTTTGGAGTTCCACAGTAGACTTTTGTTTAGACATTTGAGAGTCTTATTCTAAAAGTTGTAAAGGTTGTGTGCCTTATTTCCTCTTTTTCAGACTTTATGTATTTGAGACTTGTCTTCCAGTATCCTTAGAATCATCCTGTGTCTAGTCGTGGAGCTAGGATAGAGTTTCTTAGGATTCATGTATAGAGTCCGATAAGAATTTCCTAGTATGAGTGAGGACGATATATGCGTATATCTCAAAATTTTGAGAAATTTTTTTTTATGACAACTATTTTTGTTTAAAGTATTGGTGTGAATATGAATATAGTATGTTGTGAAAGTCGTATGGTGATACGTTATGTATGTACATGTATCTATTTTGGCTTAAGAACTCTTTTTGTTATATGCTCAGATGTCGGAATATGGTATGCCACGTACCCAGAGACCTGGACAGGCTGAACCACAACAAACTTCACCCGAGCCACATCAGACGCTACCTGAGCCGCAGCAGGCTCCCCAGTATCTGATAGATCTTATGGCTCCCTTAGTTGCTAGGGTAGCAGCAATCGAGGAGCTTGTGGCGAATCATATTACACCACCACCATCAGTAGCTGAAACCGCCATTTTTCAAGAAAACGGGACGGCTAAGTTTCAGGAGGATAAGGAAGGGAGGGCTAAGAGAGGGCATACTGGAGACAAGAGTAAGAACAAGAGACCCTTGTCTGTACCTCTACAGCAGCAGTAGGGCCCTCATAAGAAGGGATCCCAACAGGATCAGAGAGCACAACAGCAGCTCAAGTTCAGGGGAACTTGTTTTAACTGTCGCAAGGTCGGACACAAGGCATTAGAGTGTCGCAGTGCACCAACAAGAGCTCAGAAGAGAAATGGTCTGAATCAGCAGCAGCAGAAGATTGAGGGGCGTGTTCTAGCAGTTCAGGAGGTTCCCCAGGGGCAGATTGTCCCATATTCTCCAACACCAGCAACAGATCAGTTTTTATCCACCGGCGGAATATATGCAGTAGTTCCGCATGGTAATGGAGCAAGCAGATCAGTTGTGGAGGGTATGTCCCTCATAAACCTTTTTCCCCCGCCCGTATTCTTTTCGATTCGGGAGCTTCGTATTCTTTCAGTTCGTATGCTTTTATGACTAGACTCCAAATCGTAGCTCAGCCCCTAGACATCCCATTATCGGTTTTCCATCCCTTTAGGTGGGGTATCGCTTCTGGAGAGCATTTGTAGGATGTGTATTATTAGTCTAGGTGAGTCGGAGTTTGTTATAGATTTGATAGTGTTGCATGTGTCTGAGTTTAATGTTATCCTTGTTATGGATTGGTTGTCATCCTGCTATATTAATTCTGACCATCTTCACGAAGATAGTCAGATTTGTGAGCATCCAATGGGTCCGAGATGATTGTGGCCACTTCTCAGGGCAATCGCTTCGCGGAGTCACTCCTGGCGTTCATCGATGAGGAGATGTGACGGGATCAGAGTTCTGATTTGTTAGAGACTAGAGTTGTCTCAGATTATCAGGATGTCTTTCAGGACATACCTGGGTTACCTCCTGTGTGAGAGGTTGAGATTTACATTGAGTTGCAGCCGGGCACAGCCCCGATATCCCGCGCACCCTATCGCATGACACTAGCTGAGATGAGGGAGCTTTCAGACCCAATTGGATGAGTTGTTAGTATAGAGTTTTATTAGTTGGAGTCTTTCTCCGTGGAGAGCGCCGGTCCTCTTCGTGAAGAAGAAGGACGACAGTATAAGATTGTGTATAGATTATCGGGAATTGAACAAGATCACTATCCAGAATAGGTAATCATTACCTAGGATTGATGGCTTATTCGACTAGTTGCAGAGAGAGTAGTATTTCTCGAAGTTTGATCTTCGTTCTGGTTATCATAGTTGCGGGTTCGGAAGATGGATTTTTCCAAAGCTGTTTTTCCTAATTCGATGTGAATCTTTAGAGTTTCTAGTCAGGCCATTCGGGTTGACTAATGCACCAGTGGTATTCATGAATATGATGAACCGGGTTTTTCCGTCCCTTCATGGGCCAGTTTGATATTCTCATATCTTCGAGATTGGAGGCAGAACACGAGTAGCATTGCAGACTCTTCAGGAGCATCAGTTATATGTTAAGTTTAGCAAATACGGGTTTTGGTTATCAAAAGTTAGATTTCTCGGCCACGTCAACAGCAGAGAGGGCATAGCAGTCAATCCGGTTAAGTTTACATCAATTCTTGATTTGGAACCGCCGAAGATGGTGACAGAGATTCGAAACTTCTTGGGTTAGCCGGTTATTACAGGAAGTTGATCCTAGACTTTTTGAAGATTTTGACGTCACTTACACGTCTTACGAAGAAGGGTGTACATTTCGTTTGGAACACAGAGTGCCAGAAGGCCTTTGATACGTTAAAGACTAAGTTGACTACAACGCCGGTTTTGACTATTCCGAGCAGTGACAGGACGCACGTTGTTCACACAGATGCATCATTGGCAAGTTTAGGAGGCATCTTGATGCAGACTCAGAGGGTAGAAGCATATATCTCATGACAATTTAGGGTGCACGAGCAGAACTACCCCACTCATGATTTGGTATTAGCAGTAGTGGTATTGGTACTGAAGTCACGAGACATTACTTATATGGAGTGCAATTTGAGTTGTTCATCGACCACCAGAGTTTGAAGTATCTTTTCTCCCAGAAGGAACTCAACCAGAGGCAGCGACGGTGGATTGAGTTTTTGGAGAACTATGAATTTGTGATTCTGTACATCCAGGAATAATTAAGATGTACAAAGACCTAAAGAGACACATTTGGTGGAGTGATATGCATCGGAAGATTTCAGAGTGTATAGCTAAGTGTCTTACCTGTCAGTAAGTGAAGGTGGAACATTAGAGACCGGTAGAAATACTTCAATCTTTTCCCATTTTGAAATAGAAGTGGGCGGACCTTTTTATCAACCTTATTGTAGGGTTGCTGAAGTCGAAGAAAGAAAATGATTCTGGTTGGATGATAATGGATATACTAATGAAGCCAGCATATTTCATTCCAGTGAGGACTACTTATATCGCCGAGGCATATGCGAGGATATTTGTTTGGGAGATAGTTCGACTTCACGGAGTTCCAGGTACGATGGTATCGGGTCAATGTTCAGTGTTCATTCCGTATTTTTGGAAGGATTTCCAGGATTCACTTGGCAGTAGATTCATCTTACAGTAGTGTAGTTTGCCCACAGACGGATGGTCAGACGGAGGGAGTAAATCAGATGATTGGAGGACATGTTGCGGGCTTATGTCATTGACCTTCAAGGTAGATGGGAGGAATCATATTCCACTGATAGAGTTTGCCTATAACAACAGTTATCAAGTGATAATTGGTGTGGCCCCGTATGAAGCATCGTACGGGAGGCCTTACAGATCGCCTATATATTGGGTAGAGCAGGAGGATAGTTTAATGCTTAGGCCAGAGATTATGAGATAGATTACTGAGAAAGTAACATTGACCAGAGAATAGATTCTAGCCGCTCGGAGTCAGTGAAAGAGCTATGCAGATAAGAAATGAGGACATTTGGAGATTCAGATTTGAAGAGTTAGTTGCACTGAAAGTATCATCTATGAAAGACGTTCAGCGATTCGGAAGGCGGAGAAAGCTTGAGTTGAGATATATTGGACCGTTTCGGATTTTGGAGCTTATTGGGGCTGCTGCATATGGACTAGACTTTCCAGCATCGATGTCTAGTGTACATAAAGTATTTCATATTTTAATGTTCAAGAAGCAATTACATGATGAAGAACAGCAGTGAGTGTTGAACACATCAGAGATTTAGCTTCAGGATGATTTGACTGCGATTGAAATCCCAATTTATATACTTGCTAGAGAAGACATGAAATTTAGAAACAATATATACTCTTTTTTTTTTCTCTTTTCCTTGGTGAAAATTCAGTGGAACCAGAAAGGAGTTGAAGATGACTTTCGGGAGTGCGAAGATATTATGCCGCGCGACTTCCTGCACCTATTGAGGAAGTGGGTCGATTTATGTGTGCGATTATTTGTGTGGTTATATTTAGATTTAACGCTAGAATGAGGATATTTTCACTTAATTCTAAACCTTTTGGAACACATGGTATATATATGAGGGGTTCCTTGTTTGGATTTTTCGCCCGACGTACTAGTTCCATTCGATTAAGGGTTGAGTGGGAATATAGTCATTCTGGATTGTTAAATATAAATATCTCTATATGCTTATCAAGATTAAATATTTCGAGATGTGTATGTGTGCGGGTTGGATTAGACCCTCGTCGTGCTTTTCAAGTATCTTTATGTGTTTGAGTATAATTTCTGAATTTCGAGGACGAAATTCTTTTAAGGGGGGAAGAATGTAAAACCCCAAAAATTTGAATATAGTGTGATAAATAATTATAAATATGTTATATGGTGAAAATAGTGTATTTTGATGTTTGAGTATGATAAGAATTGATTTGAGATCAATTCAATGTATATTTGTGAATATATGAGTGTAAATAAACAAAACATGCACAAAGGCAAAGAGTGAAAATCTAAGAATTTTGACCAGTTGAGAGTTTCTATGTTTTTCATGCCGATTCAGTTAGAATCTTAAAACGTGTATAATACCAAAGTTGTAAGTCTCTTCAAGATCTTTCCAACAAATCTTAGATCACCTTATTCTGAGGTCGTATAAGAAAGTTATAGCCAAAATACCGAAGAGAATGTTCCTAGTCAGAATGAATTTCCAGTTTCGGGTTTCGGGTTTCGGGTTTCGGGTTTGCTGCCATATATATACATGTTATATCACGAAAATTACCTCTTTTCTTCTGTTTTACAAACCCTAGCATCCCCCTTTCTTCTCTCCCAAACCCTAGATCCGTTTTTGGCATTTTGGGGGAGTTTCGAAGGATTCTCGGCAGATTTTCTGAGGGATTCAACAGGGGATCATCCTCCTACAGATCAAGGAGCTTTCTTCACATCAGAGGCGAGTAACATCTCGGCCAACTTCTCCCTTTTTGTTTTCATGCCAAAGTTTGTGTTTTTATTTGGTTTTATTGGGCCAAAATTCAAATTTTATGAGTAGCTAATAGATCATTATGGCATATAATATGAGATTCAAGTATTTTATATTCTAAAAGCTCACCAATGAATTCTATTAGTGAGATCTAGATCTAAAAACGGTTTAGCATAAGTAAAAAACCTGTTTTTATTGTACAAAACCCTTTCTTCTTTCTCTAAATCATGTATAAATATATGGGATCTTGTTGACGAGTTTTAAAGGTTTATTTCCATTGTTTGTTGCTATAGGACAGATTGAAAATCTTAAATTTTGTTAAGAGAGAAAAGTTTACAGGTTTGGAAACTGACAGAAAACCCAGATCTGGGTTCTGTCGGCCTCGCGGTCGACCGCTACGGTCGACCGCTGGGCGCGCTGAAGGTCAGAATGCACCTGACCTCTGCGCGGTCGACCGCGATGCCTTGGCGGTCGACCGGTGCGGTCGACCGTGAATGTATCTGCTGAGCAGTGAAGCTCGTATCCGTGTGCGGTCGACCGCCGCACAGTTTTGGTGCACAGTTGTTTTTGTTGTGTATTTTCGTGTGTTCGGGGGATTGCCTTGATTATTTGATATTTAGATTTTAGTTTTGCTATGTATCCATGCATGATAGATGACCTGAGGACACCAGTTTAGAATCGTACACCGAGACGCGTGTGAAATTTGTATAAGTGTATCTTTTCACATATCTCATCGATATTTACTATTTGGCCCATGTGATGGGAAAACTATGTTAACTTAGTCCTCGTGTTGGACAAGCAATACCTTTTAGTCCTCGTGTTGGACACCCTTCCCACTTAGTCCTCGTGTTGGACATGCATTGCTATTTAATCCTCGTGCTGGATATGCATTACCATCTGGTCCATGCGTTAGACAACGGTCACATCCGGTCCATGCGTCGGACAACGGTCACATCCGGTCCATGAGTTGGACGTTTACTTCATGCAGTCTATGGGTTGGACGTTTAATTTATATAGTCTATGTTTTGGACACTTAATCGTTTTCTGACATGTCACTCATGTGAGTTTGACATGACACTTATGTAGATTTTGACATGATATTCATGTAAGTAATAACATGATACTCATGTGGGCTATGTCACAACACTGTTTTCATGCTCTGGTGTTCGTCGTATTTCTTTTATTATTATTACTGCACTAGAACCTTGGGTTTGGTATTTAGGAGTTTACAATTTGAGATGTAAGGTATATACATGAGGGTTTCCTTGTTTGGATTATTTCGCTCGACGTACCTATGCTCGTGTTGTAAATTTCTAAATACTAAAACCCTCTTTAGTAAGATCAATGATTTTTGATCTCTTATATATTAACTGTATTTTTCTTATACAACGAGCCATGTTCCCTTGGGGTTGGTTGTGATGTTACTCGCTAGCGCTTTGACGCTCGTTGTCCCTCCCCCTTTCAGGTAACGAGCCAGGAGCCCGGAGAGTCGTAGACTGATGGCGATGCATTTTAGCTTCAGCCGTCTCTTTAGTTATATTTTCTTTTGGAGTTCCACAGTAGATTTTTATTTAGACATTTGAGAGTCTTGTTCTAGAAGTTGTAAAGGCTGTGTGCCTTATTTCCTTTTCGTCAGATATTTGTATTTGAGACTTGTTGAGTATTCCAGTTTATCTACTCAGATCTTGGCTATGTATTTCTGTATGTGGGATGATGAGATATTTATGTGACTGTTATCATTCCATTAGTATATCTTGTATTATCTTTTACCTGTTTTGTACCTACACCAGTTGTTGACTCTACTAGATAGATGTTAATTGTGATGGTGAAACATGTTATTGCACGGTGTGGTGCATGGCAGGTTTGACATTCTTGGTTTCACCTTGGACTGCAGCCTTGTGTGAACCCAGGGGCGTCACATATGTATATTAGCCTGTAATATAAGAACATTCACAAATATTTTTAGATATATGCAACAAACTAATAATTCAAATTAATAAGTATAAATTTAGTGATGTATTGCATTGTCATGTTTTAATTTCACAATTAAAATATTGCATTTGGCTTCTTGAATTTCATTTACTCAAGGGCCTTTATTGAGAGATGAGATTTTTGGGATTTATTCTTCATTAACCTGCAATTAAAGATAAAAACAATTATTAGTGGTATATTTATTCATATAAAATAGATAATGAGGGTATAAAATTATAATAAAATGTGATTATCAAATACCCCCACACCTAAACTTTTGCTAGTCCTCTAGCAAAGAAAATAAAAAGAAAATCCTAACTCACTTTCGCAGGAATCGCGGTTGTATTTAGCGCATACAACAAGCCTTTAAACCCCTAGGTTACCCTAGTGGACGAGTTGTAGTCTCGTGATGGTTTGCAGTGAATATACCCACAAAATTCGGTCAACTTGCCAAGTTAAATAAGTCAGTAAATAACAGATTTTCCTTGATATATTTAAAAGTTCTAATTGAAGCTAGTTAATAATCAAGAAAACGTTTTTATATATAACTCCAATGTAAATCCCCTAGAAAATCTTTTTCATTATAGCAATACAAAACCAAGTCAAATCTTAGAAATTTAATTAAAAAGTTTTAAAATGAACATGCCAACTCTTTGTTTTAAATAACTTTCAAGTCTCTTGATCAAAAATTGTTTTTTCAAGACCATATATACAAAACAACAATATATATATAAAAACAATGGTTAGTAAAAGTTTTGAAAAGAACATGCTAACTCTTTGTTTTAAATAACTTTCAAGTCTCTTGATCAAAAATTGTTTTTCAAGACCATATACAAAACAACAATATATATAAAAACAATGGTTAGTGTTATTATATATATATATATATATATTTCACTCTCTAATTCTTGGTGATTGTTTTCTATTTTAACGGGCTTTCTAAGTGACCATTTACCGAGTTTTGGGCCAATGAATCCCAACCCAATTGGGCTTAGGTCATTAAGTATAGAGATACTCCTTGGGCTTAATTGCTCAGTCAACTTAGGCTTTATAAGATAGAATCACCTTGAATTTAAGAGTTTTTTTTTGTGCCCATTTTTCGCACTCTTCTTTTATAAGGTTAGTTTTTTTTTATATATATATATATATGTGTAAGTATATATAGTCTTAAAAAAATGTGTAAATCAAGATACTTTGAAAAAAAATATTTTCAACTCTAAGTTAAGCATGCAAAAATTTCATTGTTTTTAATTAAAAATCTAAGGTAAGACTTAAGTAAAGTATACTAGTTGAAAAATCATTTCTTAAGAACTTTATTTAGAGTTATCATAAAATGTGAACTTGAATATGCCACTAACTAAGACTTAGAAAAATTAAAATCTATCAATTTGATCAATTATTACTTTAACTCTATTAATTTGGCAAGTGACAATATTTTTATAATTTTTTTTTACAAAAAGAAAAAAAAGGCAACTAAAAAGGTAAAATAAAGAGGAAAAAATGTATTTGTCACCCCCACACCTAAATTTTGCATTGTCCTCAATGCAAATTCTCTGAAGCACAAAGTAAAGCAGAAAAAATTAAAGAACTTACAGTTGTTCGGTTGACAATGATGATAAGGATCTGCAATTACTGTTAGTATGAGGATGAAGAAATCAAATAAGAGAAAAATTGTAAGTAATTATTATTATTATTATTTTTTTATAACCTATGTTACTTATTCAAATTTTGTTATGTTTTTTTTTAATTAATTTTTGTTTTTCTTTTTAAGAAACAAAAGGAATTTTTTGTTTTTTTTATAGATAATGAGGTTCATGAAGAACCAACACCTCTTCCTCTCCGAGCATAGAAAATTCTAAAAATGGTTTCAGACGTTGACCATTTATTTTAAAAATTTTACCATTTTTAGGATTTTCTATCTCGATAGCTCCATGTGGAAAAACATCTTGATCTCAATTTTCCTGGAAAAAGATGCAATTTTGAATTGTACAATAAAACTTTCTGTCCTGGAGAGAAATTTTTTCGCAAAATTGATTTGTCATGAAAAATTTTTGTTTTCTCTTTGTAAATTTTTGAGTTTATGTATGCATCCTTCCGAATTTCTTCCAACTCATTTATTTGGAGCAATCTGTTTTTACCTGCCGAGTCTGAGTCAAAATTTAACTATTTAATCGCCCACATTGCTCGATGCTCTAATTCTACTGGTAGGTGACAAGCTTTCCCAAACACTAATCTGTATGGTGACATCCCTAAATTGGCCTTAAAAGCTGTTCTATACGCCCACAGAGCATCACACAATTTTACAGACCAATCTTTTCTGTTATGATTAACTGTTTTTTCTAAAAAAAATTTGATCTGCCTGTTTGTGACCTCTACTTGTCCACTGGTTTGGGGGTGATAAGGAGTTGACAATTTGTGTGTGATTGAATATTTCCTCATCAGAGCCTCGAAAGAACGGTTACAGAAATGTGTACCGTTATCACTGATGATCGCTCGAGGTACTCCAAACCGGGCAAAAATGTTCTCTTTCAAAAACTTGACAACGACCTTATTGTCATTAGTTTTGCAAGCTCCTGCCTCAACCCATTTTGACATGTATTCAACGGCTACTAGAATGTAGACATTTCCAAAGGAATTTGGAAATGGTCCCATGAAATCGATACCCCACAGATCAAAAAGTTCAACAGATAAGATAGGTTGTAAATGCATCATATTTCTCCTAGTGACCTTCCCTAAAAGCTGACAGCGGTTACAGGTTTTGCAAAACTCGAATGAATCCTTGAAGAGAGTGGGCCAATACAGCCCAGACTGAAGAACTTTTTCAGCTGTTTTTCTCGGGCCAAAGTGGCCCCCACAGGCTTGCTCATGACAGAAGGATAGAACACTCCTAGTTTCTTCAGTGGGAACACACCTCCTAAAGATCTGATCAGGACAGTATTTGAACAGATATGGATCATCCCAGTAAAAGTATTTTACTTGGGAGAGAAAACGGGATCTATCCTGTTTGGACCAATGAGAAGGGATCTGGTTCATGACTATGTAGTTCACAATGTCGGCGAACCAGGGAACAGACTGGATTTCTAGGAGTTGTTCATCTGGAAAATGTTCATTGATTGGAACGGTTGATGTTGGTGCATTTGGGAGTCGAGAGAGGTGATCTGCTACGGGGTTCTCTGTTCCCCTTCTGTCAAGAATTTGAATGTCAAACTCTTGAAGAAGGAGAATCCATCTAATGAGCCGTGCTTTAGCATCCTTTTTGGTCAAAAGATACTTTAGTGCGGCATGATCAGTGAAAACTTTGGTTAAGGAACCGATGAGGTAGGACCTGAATTTTTCTAAGGCAAAGACTACAGCTAAAAACTCTTTCTCTGTGACAGAGTAGTTTTGCTGGGCATCATTCAGAGTCCTACTGGCGTAGTAGATCACATGCGGTTTTCCATCAAACCGTTGTCCTAAAACAGCACCAATCGCAGAATCAGATGCATCACACATCAGTTCGAAGGGTAAGGTCCAGTCCGGTGCATGAATGATAGGAGCTGTGGTTAGCTCCTTTTTCAGATATTCAAAAGCTTTGAGGCAGTCGGGAGAGAAGACAAATGATGTATCCTTGGCTAAGAGATTGGTCAAGGGTCTAGCAATTTTGCTGAAATCCTTGATGAAACGTCGGTAAAAACCAGCATGACCAAGAAACGATCTGACATCTTTGACAGTTTTGGGAGGAGGGAGATTGGAAATGAGATCTACCTTAGCTTTGTCCACTTCGATTCCCCTATTGGAAACTACATGTCCTAAGACAATGCCTTGTTTGACCATGAAATGACATTTCTCCCAATTGAGAGTCAGATTTTTCTCCCTACACCGTTCTAGGACCAGTTTAAGATGATGCAAACATTGGGAAAATGTGTCACCAAAAATGGAAAAGTCATCCATGAAAATTTCGAGAAATCGCTCTACCATGTCGGAAAAAATACTGATCATGCAACGTTGGAATGTGGCCGGTGCATTGCACAGGCCAAAAGGCATGCGTCGGTATGCGAATGTTCCATACGGGCAAGTGAAGGTGGTTTTCTCCTGATCTTCTGGAGCGATAGGGATTTGATTGTAACCTGAATATCCATCCAGGAAACAGTAGAACTCGTGTCCTGCTAAACGCTCTAACATTTGGTCAATGAAAGGAAGAGGGAAGTGATCTTTCCGAGTGGCTAAGTTGAGCTTTCGGTAGTCAATGCAAACTCGCCATCCGGTTTGGATTCGAGTGGGAATCAGCTCATTAGCCTCATTTTGGATCACGGTGATCCCAGATTTCTTTGGAACAACTTGGACTGGACTCACCCATGAACTATCAGAAATGGGATAAATGATCCCATGATCGAGACATTTCAGAATGTCTTTCCTAACGGCTTCTTTCATCACTGGGTTTAACCTACGTTGAGCATCTCTAGTAGGTTTGGCATCATCTATCAAATGGATTCGGTGTTGAACAATGGTTGGACTAATCCCTTTGATATCAGCCATGGTCCATCCAATGGCTTCCCTATTCTCTCTTAAAACAGCTAAGAGAGCTTCCTTTTGACCGGTAGTCAACTCAGAAGAAATGATAACTGGTAAAGACTCGTTCTCCCCTAAGTAGGCATACTCTAGATTTTCGGGTAGAGGTTTGAGCTCTAACTTAGGGGGTTCCTCCACAGATGGGCGAAGCTGGACTCGGGGTTCTATCTCTAAAGGTTCTCGTTGCCAGCCAACAGCAAAAACATGATTGACCAGCGGTTCTATCTCAAGTTCGTCATCAGAAAGCTCCTCAATCATTAAATCAGATGCATTTGAATCAGACTCACACTCTCCCTCTTGTTGTTCACTGGATATTCCTTGAATGAAATTCACTTCCATGGGTTCATCAGATGGATCACTAGGCTGTCTCCCTAAGTTGAAGATATTGAGGTCAACAGTCATATTCCCAAAAGATAGTTTCATCTGACCGGTTCTACAGTTTATCAAAGCATTTGAGGTGGCTAAGAACGGTCTTCCTAGAATGACGGGGATTTGACTTTTGAGATTGGAAACGGGCTGCGTTTCCAAGACAATAAAATCAACAGGGAAAATGAACTCTCCAACTTTGATCAGAACATCCTCTACCTCTCCTTTGGGAATTTTTACAGATCTATCAGCTAACTGTAGAGTGCATCTTGTCGGTTTAAGTTCTCCTACACCTAGCTGTTGATAGACCGAATACGGAAGGAGGTTGACGCTGGCTCCCAAGTCTAGAAGTGCCTTATCAATGTGAGTGTTACCTATGACGCATGGAATTGTGGGACAACCAGGGTCCTTGTATTTCAATGGCATGGGTTTCGAAAAAATTTCACTGAGGTTGGCAGCTAAGAAGACTTTCTTGGGGACATTGGTGGTTCTTTTCTTAGTGCATAAGTCCTTCAAGAACTTTGCATAAGAAGGGATTTGTTCGATTGCATCTAGGAGAGGAATGTTGATCTTGACATGTTTAAACGTTTCTAGGATTTTCTCAACCTGCGGGGAGTTTTTCCTAGGTTTGAGTCTATCTGGAAAGGGGGCAACGGGCCTATACCTATCTAGATCAGGCTCAATCTCAAGTTCAGCATTTTGGTCATCGGAAGGAGTGTTTTGAATGGGAGAAGGGGTTTGATCCGGTGGCATTCTAACCTGATTGTCTATTTGTTTTCCTGATCTCAGAGTGTGAATTGCATTCAGTTGAGCTGGGTTGTTGGAACTGGATCCAGTGTCTTTAGGGTTTGCAACAGGTTGACTTGGAAATTTTCCTTTTTCTCTCTCACTCACGGCAGCGGCTAGTTGCCCAAGTTGGGTTTCTAACCGGGCTATGGCTTGTGTGTTCGAGTTGAGCACTTGGCCGGTGGTTTGCATGAATGAATTTAGAGTGGTGGATGATTGGGTCAACATGTTGGTAGTTTGTGTAGAAGCTTTGATCATAGCTTCTAAACCCTTTTCTAAGACACTCAAACGTTTGTCATGATCAGAATTTGAAGGATTTGTAGGCTGGTGAGGATGAGGATGTTGGTTTGGAAAAGGTGGGTTAGAAAAATTGTTCGGTGCGTTGAATGGGACAGTGTTTCCCCTAGGGAATTGTTGGTTTGACGCGGGAATAAAGTTTTGGTTTCCATGAGAATTTCCTTGGTTCCAAGCAAAATTGGGATGATTTCTCCAACCTGGATTGTAGGTTGGAGAAAATGGATCATTTCTAGGGCGCTGGAATGCAGCGTTCATCTGTTCTAAAGCATGGTTGTTTCCTAGAAGAGGACATTCCTCTGAAACGTGGGTAGGAGACTGACAGTTATGACATCCCGGGGCAGAAATATGATTGATTTGAGCCGGAGCTCGTTCCTTAACTTCTAAGGCTTCTAACCTCCGCAGAATCGTCGCCATCTTCGCTTCAGATGCAATGTTTGACTCCAGGGAAAGACCACTAGACTTAGATTGGGAAACAGATGAAACCCTGTCATCACAGTTTTCCCACTGCATTGTTTTCTCGGATAGACTCTCTAGGAATTCCCAAGCTTCATCGGCGTTTTTTCTCATAAAATCTCCCTGACACATCGATTCTAAAGATGTTTTTGAAGAATAGTCCAATCCTTCATATATGACTTGGCACAATCGCCATTTTTCTAGACCATGATGAGGACATTGGATTAAAAGATCTTTAAATCGGTCAAAGTATTTCCAGAATGGCTCTCCCGGGACAATTTTGAAATTCTGAATGCTGTTCCTAAGCTTTACCGTTTTGTGAATAGGGAAAAATTTCTTGAGAAAAACGGTGACAAATTCCTCCCAAGTTGAGATAGAATTTATCGGTAAGCTGTACAGCCATTTTTTAGCTTTGTCCTTTAGAGCAAATGGAATAAATCTAAGCTTAATCGCATCTTCGGTTAATTCTCTCATTTTTATCATAATACATACTTCCTCAAATTCCGAGATAAATATATATGCATCTTCTGTTTCATTACCTAGGAATTTGGGAAGCATGTTAATGAAATGCGGTCTAAGCTCGAAATTTGCTCCATTTACTTCGGGGAGTCTTATGCAAGATGGAATTGCATTTCTGGTGGGGTAACACATATCCTGAAGAACTGGTTGATTTGCCATTTCTTGGATTGGTTCAACACGGATTAAGCGATGAAAATTATCCCGAACCCAAAATTGCATACACCAAAACAAATTTTTTTTTTAAAGAAAGAAAGAAAATTAGTTTTTTTTAAGGAAAGAAAGAAAATTAGTTTTTTTTTCTTTTAAGGAAAGAAAGAAATTTAGTTTTTTTTATTTTAATAAAGGAAAGAAGAAAGAAAATTAGTTTTTTTTAATAATGAGAAGATAAAGAAAAAAATCCTAACTAAAACAAATCAAGGCAATCACTTTTCAATCAACTCTAACTCTAGGGTTTAGCCTAACTCCACTAGACCAGCTCCTAACCAAAAATTCCTACAGTGAAAAGATCAAAGTTTTACCCAGGTAGTTAGCCAGGTAAGGATAGTACTAGAGGGTGATCAAAGATCAATTAAGTACCTCTTTCCTTGCGGAGCGCTTTACGCAACCCCTAAACCTTGCCTTAGACACCAACTATTCTGAGAAAACTTAAACCGTTCACTTAAGGATTTCTTGTTCCTTATTGAGCTCGAATCCTTAGGGGCCAACGTCTAATGAGTTTTAGAAGGCTTGGGTTTGTGAAGTGAGGAATTAGTGATTTGTGGGCTAAGGAAAGGGTGATGAAATCCCTTACCTTATCTTGATTGGGGTTTTGCCCTTAAGAATGTTTTAAGTGTGTGCCAAATCAAGTGCTACAATCACTTTGGTGAATTCCTACACTATATGAAATGCAACCCTAGAAATTAAAAGCGACTAAAAAGGATGGTAAAAAGAAAATCTTTATATTTTTTTTAATTATGGTCAATAATAATCAAATGTGAGAAGATGAATTTTATTATGGTCAACAAAAATAAAATCTCTTTTTTTTTAAATCCTAATTGTCTCTAATTGTGAAGCTAGCTAAAGAGGGTGGAATTGAAAACTAGAAAGAAGACTTACCCGAAAGCAATGCTCCAAATTCTTGATCTTCAATCCAAGATTTTCAAGCTCCAAGCGGTTCCTTCACAAGAAAAATACACAAGTTAAAGAATCAAGTTAATAAAATCCTATTTTAGCACCTTCCCCGGCAACGGCGCCAAAAACTTGATGCGGCATAATTATGTACCAAAATTGCAAGTGCACAATTTATCAAGTTATAGTATAAAAAGATATCGATCCCACGAAGAAGGTGATTTTAAGAGATTATTAAACTTGGTTCTTATATTTTGTGCGTGACAATTAGGAATAAAGAATAAGTGTGATTGTATGAGTGGTTGTTTTGATTTATATGCAAGAGGTAATAAATTGAATTTTAGAGGAGAGAAGGAAGAATTAAAGAATAAATGAAATCATAAGGCAAGAAATATGAATTAATATTTTTTTTTTAACAAAAAGAAAGAAAAATATAACTAAAAAGGTAAAATAAAGAGGAAAATATGTATTTCTCACCCCCACACCTAAATTTTGCATTGTCCTCAATGCAAATTCGCTGAAGCACAAAGTAAAGCAGTTAAAATTGAAGAACTTACAGTTGTTCGGTTGACAATGATGATAAGGATCTGCAATTACTGTTAGTATGAGGATGAAGAAATCAAATAAGAAAAAAATTGTAAGTAATTTTTTATTTTTTTATTTTTATTTTTTTATTTTTTGTTACTTATTCAATTTTTTTTTTTATAGATAATGAGGTTCATGAAGAACCAACACCTCTTCCTCTCCGAGCGTAGAAAATTCTAAAAATGGTTTCAGACGTTGACCATTTATTTTAAAAATATTACCATTTTTAGGATTTTCTATCTCGACAGCTCCATGTGGAAAAACTTGTTTAACAAAAAATGGACCAGTCCATCTTGATCTTAATTTTCCCGGAAAAAGATGCAATTTTGAATTGTACAATAAAACTTTCTGTCCTGGAGAGAAATTTTTTCGCAAAATTGATTTGTCATGAAAAATTTTTGTTTTCTCTTTGTAAATTTTTGAGTTTATGTATGCATCATTCCGAATTTCTTCCAACTCATTTATTTGGAGCAATCTGTTTTTACCTGCCGAGTCTGAGTCAAAATTTAACTGTTTTATTGCCCACATTGCTCAATGTTCCAATTCTACTGGTAGGTGACAAGCTTTCCCGAATACCAGTCTGTATGGTGACATCCCTAAATTGGCCTTAAAAGCTGTTCTATATGCCCACAGAGCATCACACAATTTTACAGACCAATCTTTTCTGTTATGATTAACTGTTTTTTCTAAGATTTGTTTGATCTGCCTGTTTGTGACCTCTACTTGTCCACTGGTTTGGGGGTGATAAGGAGTTGACAATTTGTGTGTGATTGAATATTTCCTCATCAAAGCCTCGAAAGAACGGTTACAGAAATGTGTACCGTTATCACTGATGATCGCTCGAGGTACTCCAAACCGGGCAAAAATGTTCTCTTTCAAAAACTTGACAACGACCTTGTTGTCATTAGTTTTGCAAGCTACCGCCTCAACCCATTTTGACATGTATTCAACGGCTACTAGAATGTAGACATTTCCAAAGGAATTTGGAAATGGTCCCATGAAATCGATACCCCACAGATCAAAAAGTTCAACAGATAAGATGGGTTGTAAAGGCATCATATTTCTCCTAGTGACCTTCCCTAAAAGCTGACAGCGGTTACAGGTTTTGCAAAACTCGAATGAATCCTTAAAGAGAGTGGGCCAATACAGCCCAGATTGGAGAACTTTTTCAGCTGTTTTTCTCGGGCCAAAGTGGCCCCCACAGGCTTCCTTATGACAAAAGGATATAACACTCCTAGTTTCTTCAGTGGGAACACACCTCCTAAAGATCTGATCAGGACAGTATTTGAACAGATATGGATCATCCCAGTAAAAGTATTTTACTTGGGAGAGAAAACGGGATCTATCCTGTTTGGACCAATGAGAAGGGATCTGGTTCATGACTATGTAGTTCACAATGTCGGCGAACCAGGGAACAGATTGGATTTCTAGGAGTTGTTCATCTGGAAAATGTTCATTGATTGGAACGGTTGATGTTGGTGCATTTGGGAGTCGAGAGAGGTGATCTGCTACGGGGTTCTCTGTTCCCCTTCTGTCAAGAATTTGAATGTCAAACTCTTGAAGAAGGAGAATCCATCTAATGAGCCGTGCTTTAGCATCCTTTTTGGTCAAAAGATACTTTAGTGCGGCATGATCAGTGAAAACTTTGGTTAAGGAACCGATGAGGTAGGACCTGAATTTTTCTAAGGCAAAGACTACAGCTAAAAACTCTTTCTCTGTGACAGAGTAGTTTTGCTGGGCATCATTCAGAGTCCTACTGGCGTAGTAGATCACATGCGGTTTTCCATCAAACCGTTGTCCTAAAACAGCTCCAATCGCAGAATCAGATGCATCACACATCAGTTCGAATGGTAAGGTCCAGTCCGGTGCATGAATGATAGGAGCTGTGGTTAGCTCCTTTTTCAGATATTCAAAAGCTTTGAGGCAGTCGGGAGAGAAGACAAATGATGTATCCTTGGCTAAGAGATTGGTCAAGGGTCTAGCAATTTTGCTGAAATCCTTGATGAAACGTCGGTAAAAACCAGCATGACCAAGAAACGATCTGACATCTTTGACAGTTTTGGGAGGAGGGAGATTGGAAATGAGATCTACCTTAGCTTTGTCCACTTCGATTCCCCTATTGGAAACTACATGTCCTAAGACAATGCCTTGTTTGACCATGAAATGACATTTCTCCCAATTGAGAGTCAGATTTTTCTCCCTACACCGTTCTAGGACCAGTTTAAGATGATGCAAACATTGGGAAAATGTGTCACCAAAAATGGAAAAGTCATCCATGAAAATTTCGAGAAATCGCTCTACCATGTCGGAAAAAATACTGATCATGCAACGTTGGAATGTGGCCGGTGCATTGCACAGGCCAAAAGGCATGCGTCGGTATGCGAATGTTCCATACGGGCAAGTGAAGGTGGTTTTCTCCTGATCTTCTGGAGCGATAGGGATTTGATTGTAACCTGAATATCCATCCAGGAAACAGTAGAACTCGTGTCCTGCTAAACGCTCTAACATTTGGTCAATGAAAGGAAGAGGGAAGTGATCTTTCCGAGTGGCTAAGTTGAGCTTTCGGTAGTCAATACAGACTCGCCATCCAGTTTGGATCCGAGTGGGAATCAGCTCATTAGCCTCATTTTGGATCACGGTGATCCCAGATTTCTTTGGAACAACTTGGACTGGACTCACCCATGAACTATCAGAAATGGGATAAATGATCCCATGATCGAGACATTTCAGAATGTCTTTCCTAACGGCTTCTTTCATCACTGGGTTTAACCTACGTTGAGCATCTCTAGTAGGTTTGGCATCATCTATCAAATGGATTCGGTGTTGAACAATGGTTGGACTAATCCCTTTGATATCAGCCATGGTCCATCCAATGGCTTCCCTATTCTCTCTTAAGACAGCTAAGAGAGCTTCCTTTTGACTGGTAGTCAACTCAGAAGAAATGATAACTGGTAAAGACTCGTTCTCCCCTAAGTAGGCATACTCTAGATTTTCGGGTAGAGGTTTGAGCTCTAACTTAGGGGGTTCCTCCACAGATGGGCGAAGCTGGACTCGGGGTTCTATCTCTAAAGGTTCTCGTTGCCAGCCAACAGCAAAAACATGATTGACCAGCGGTTCTATCTCAAGTTCGTCATCAGAAAGCTCCTCAATCATTAAATCAGATGCATTTGAATCAGACTCACACTCTCCCTCTTGTTGTTCACTGGATATTCCTTGAATGAAATTCACTTCCATGGGTTCATCAGATGGATCACTAGGCTGTCTCCCTAAGTTGAAGATATTGAGGTCAACAGTCATATTCCCAAAAGATAGTTTCATCTGACCGGTTCTACAGTTTATCAAAGCATTTGAGGTGGCTAAGAACGGTCTTCCTAGAATGACAGGGATTTGACTTTTGAGATTGGAAACGGGCTGCGTTTCCAAGACAATAAAATCAACAGGAAAAATAAACTCTCCAACTTTGATCAGGACATCCTCTACCTCTCCTTTGGGAATTTTTACAGATCTATCAGCTAACTGTAGAGTGCATCTTGTCGGTTTAAGTTCTCCTACACCTAGCTGTTGATAGACTGAATAAGGAAGGAGGTTGACGCTGGCTCCCAAGTCTAGAAGTGCCTTATCAATGTGAGTGTTACCTATGACGCAAGGAATTATGGGACAACCAGGGTCCTTGTATTTCAATGGCATGGGTTTTAAAAAAATTTCACTGAGGTTGGCAGCTAAGAAGACTTTCTTGGGGACGTTGGTGGTTCTTTTCTTAGTGCATAAGTCCTTCAAGAACTTTGCATAAGAGGGGATTTGTTCGATTGCATCTAGGAGAGGGATGTTGATCTTGACCTGTTTAAACGTTTCTAGGATTTTCTCAACCTGCGGGGAGTTTTTCCTAGGTTTGAGTCTATCTGGAAAGGGGGCAACGGGCCTATACCTATCTAGATCAGGCTCAATCTCAAGTTCAGCATTTTGGTCATCGGAAGGAATTGCTTCATCGGAAGGAGTGTTTTGAATGGGAGAAGGGGTTTGATCCGGTGGCATTCTAACCTGATTGTCTATTTGTTTTCCTGATCTCAGAGTGTGAATTGCATTCAGTTGAGCTGGGTTGTTGGAACTAGATCCAGTGTCTTTAGGGTTTGCAACAGGTTAACTTGGAAATTTTCCTTTTTCTCTCTCACTCATGGCAGCGGCTAGTTGCCCAAGTTGGGTTTCTAACCGGGCTATGGCTTGAGTGTTCGAGTTGAGCACTTGGCCGATTGTTTGCATGAAGGAATTTAGAGTGGTGGATGATTGGGTCAACATGTTGGTAGTTTGTGTAGAGGCTTTTATCATAGCTTCTAAACCATTTTCTAAGACACTTAAACGTTTGTCATGATCAGAATTTGATTGATTTGTAGGCTGGTGAGGATGAGGATGTTGGTTTGGAAAAGGTGGGTTAGAAAAATTGTTCGGTGCGTTGAATGGGACAGTGTTTCCCCTAGGGAATTGTTGGTTCGACGCGGGAATGAAGTTTTGATTTCCGGGAGAGTTTCCTTGGTTCCAAGCAAAGTTAGGATGACTTCTCCAACCTGGATTGTAGGTTGGAGAAAATGGATCATTTCTGGGACGCTAAAATACAGCGTTTATCTGTTCTAAAGCGTGGTTGTTTCCTAGAAGAGGGCATTCCTCTGAAACGTGGGTAGGAGACTGACAGTTATGACATCCCGGGGCAGAAATATGATTGATTTGAGCCGGAGCTCGTTCCTTAACTTCTAAGGCTTCTAACCTCCGCATAATCGTCGCCATCTTCGCTTCGGACGTAATGTTTGACTCCAAGGAAAGACCACTAGACTTAGATTGGGAAACAGATGAAACCCTGTCATCACAGTTTTCCCACTGCATTGT
>NC_033800.1:81719714-81720089 GCF_001876935.1 Asparagus officinalis
TTATATATTGTTGAATGTAGAGGTTATAATACGGAGGAGATGAAGAGGGTTTTGATTTGAATGAGGAGTCAAAGAAGATTAATAGTGTCGTACGCTAGTTGAGAAGAAAAATTATTAAATGTGTCTTTTGTGCTTTAATTATTGTGCATTCACCTTAAATTCCTTTATTGAGGAAAATCAAACGCAATCTCGCCCAATATTAATCCTCTAACATAAGGCAGCGGCCGTTTAAATAGAGGGGAGCCAGGAGACGGAGCGGCACACTTGTTGATCAATTTTTTGACAAAAAATATGAAAGAGACAGGGGGGAGCAGATAGCAGGCAGCGGCCGTTTAAATAGAGGGACGCCAGGAGACGGAGCGGCCACGGAGACCA
>NC_033800.1:81720101-81813938 GCF_001876935.1 Asparagus officinalis
GGGCCCACCGGTCAGCCACGAGGGACCCGCACTTGCGGGTCCCCGCTGAGGTGAGCGAGAGTCGTAACGGTCTAGAGGCGCGTGGGCCCGGCAGCGTAAGGTCGGATGCTTCCACGACGACCCCCACTCCTCTTCGTGCACTGGCGGGAAATTTGGGGCGTGAAGGCGAATGACAACAATGCCCTCGACTTTTCCACGTAAGTACGATCGTGCCATCGTTCTGAGCTCCGGGTATACGTACGAGGTATGCGAGGAAACTCCGAACGGGAAGACGGAGGGGTTGGGGCGGTGAGCTTACCGCTTTTTTCCGTTTCTATGCAACGCGGAAAGGCTCGTGTCCCATCAAATGCGGAAACGGTGATGGAGACTAAGGGAAGGTGACGGGATTCGAGATGGGTGAGTTGGTTACCATCATATCTTGCATGTATCGGGCAGGTATGATATTATTATCATCCTTTGGTTATTAAGGGGCTTTTTGTTTGCCTAAAAAAAGTGGGAAATCAAAGAATTGTAAAACTTGTATTATGGTTGTTTGGTTTGTTAAAAAAAAAAATCAAAGAATAGGAGATAATACGAGATGAGTTGTCACCATATTATTGGATGATGTAATTGGTTTTTTTAAGAAAACTTGTATTATGAGAAACATATTTCCTATAATAGGTTCTTTTCTCCTGTTTGGTTTATTCTTAAAAATAAGAAAATAGATGAGATGATATGAGCTGTCATTATATTATTGGATGATGTGATTCACACTTATGGCATGTTTGAATAGAGGGTAGGGAGGGGGAAGAGAAATTTTATTTTAACCTTGTTTGGGAGTTTCATTTTGGAGGGTAGATGAGGGGAATGTATGGGAAATTTGGCCCAAATTCTTACATCCTAAATTGGGGTGTAATGGAGGGGTTTTCCCCTTCCTTCCCTTCCCTAAGGGTTTGTTTGGATTGAGGGGAATAAGGATGAAGGGAAGTTAAGGGAACTATTCACCTCCATTCACCTTGTTTGGGAACATTTAGGAGGTGAAGTTATTCACCCTAGTTCCCCTTGGTTCACCCCATAATAGTATAAAATTTGTTACCCCCCAAATTAGGGTGTAACCAAGGGGAAGGGAACTCCCTTCCCTTCCCTTCCATTCAATTGATGTCATACGTTACAATTTATTTATATTGGCGTTAACACTTGCTGAATTAATTGCTGAATTAATAGTTTATTCATATGTTACAACGTATGTTAACACTTGCTGATATTAATTCCATATGAATTCTTGGATGACATTTATTTGAGCAAACCAATTGTTTACCGATAAATGTCACATACAAACCAATGCACGTGAATTCTTATGTTGCTTTCTGAATTAATATCATCAGTTACAATTGATTTTCCCCCTCATAACTATGTAGTAAATGTTATTTACACTTTTGTCTCTTCTATCTCATATAAATATATTCCATACTCAACTTCCATCTTACCAAATCTTATCAAATCCTACCAAAAAAATAGAGATGGAAGCAATACTATGTGATTCAAAAAGGTTAGTAAAATCATGTTTTTTGTAAGGTATAAACTCCGAATTATCTCTATAAATTATATATTTTTTTCGTGAAGCCTGTCATCTGATCAAGATGGAACTAATGATCAAGTCAACATCGCGATCCAAGCAACACTATGTGATTCAAAAAGGTTAGTGAAATCATTTTTTTAAAGGTATAAACTACAAATTATCTCTATAAATTATTATTTTTTCGTGAAGCCTGTCATCTAATCAAGATGGAACTAATGATTTCATAATTAATAAAAAATTAATTATGATGAAAAATTAATGTGAGTACAATAGGTATTTTGATGAAAAATTAATTATGATGAAAATTTAATTATGATGAAAAATTAATGTGAGTACAATAGGTATTATATATGAAAAATTAATTATGATGAAAAATTAACGTGCTATTCTTTCAACAAGGAATGAGTATGTTGATGGACTTAATGAAAAATTAATCGCATTATTTCCTGGAGAAGCTAAAACATTCTTTAGCTTTGATGAAGCAGTAGATGACACAAATAATTATTACCAAGAAGAGTTCTTGAACACCTTAATGCCGAATGGACCCCCGCCTCACAAATTGATTCTTAAAAGAAATTGTCTGATCATGCTGTTACGTAATCTTGATCCATCTAATGGAATGTGCAATGGCACACGAATGATCTGTAGAGGATATGAACATAATGTTATCCATGCTGAAATCACAATTGGTCAACATTCTGGTCAAAATGTCATGATTCCGAGAATACCATTATCTCCAGCTGAAAATGAGGGTTATCCATTCCAATTTCGTAGAAAACAATTTCCAATCCGACTATGTTTTGCAATGACAATAAACAAAGCGCAGGGACAAACAATACCTTATGTTGGAGTTTATTTGCCACACCATGTATTCTCACATGGTCAATTATATGTTGCATTATCAAGGGGGATATCAATGAGAACAACTAAGGTATTAGTGAAAGTTGACCAAACAAGAAGAACAAAAAAAACATACGCAAAAAATATTGTGTATCCAGAAGTATTATTGCCTCAAAGGTAAATCACCTCATCAAAATCATGACTCATTATTTTTTCATTCTATGATGCACATTTTGTACAAATTAACTTTCAAACAATTATTATCTAACACAATATTCTAATATGCAGCGAAGATGTGTATTAAAGTTGTTAACTATTTACAATGCAACAGACTATCTTTGATCTCAAAGGTAATTTCCCCATTTATGTAACATTTATAGTTAGGTTTGATCTTCCATAAATTTATGATGCCTGATCATGCTCGATTCAGTTCTGTTTACAGGTCATGGACTCTACCTATTATAGATCAAACCAAATTGCCTTGCTGCAGCCCAATTCCCCATGGCTCTCTACAGTTTGACAAAGATGCATCTTTTGAAGTTGATGAATCCTGCTAAAATTGAGCTCCTTTCTGTCTATTTATATCAAACTTAAAGAAGATATGATTATGCTACATTAAGTGAACATATAATTAAATAATTTCGGTTACTTCATTTATTTATAGTCTTTTTGGTCAATATACTGGTTTTTTATATGCCAAATTAGTGTTTTTATGATGCTACTTATAACCCTATAACATCTATTTATATCATAAATAATATATATATTATCTATGACATCTTTCACGTATATATGTTAAGTAGAAAAAAAATTAATCAATGCAATAAAAACTATAGGGCTACATACACAAGATCTCACCCTCACAGCAGAAGAAAAAGATGAAAGACTCTCTCTTTACACAGCCCCTATGACAAAGAGAAAGGTTACTGAAGCTGGGAAGTGAATCACACTTAAAACAGAGAGAAAACAGGATTTGAAAATTTTTCTCAGGAAACAGAAAGTTCTCTCTGGTTTTCAAAACGTTAGGGCTAACTGAAGAAGAAGAAGACTGGGGGTTTTATAGAAAAGATAAAATCATTTTAAAACAAAACCCAATCTTCCCATTTAGGAAGATAATCTCCTTTTCAGGTTGTTAGCTCAGACTGTGCCAAACACTATTAAGTGAAAGCACAACAGTCGAGGCAAACGACCGTTTTAAAAAAGTCTCCGTTGACAGAAAGAAAATTTCGGTCGTCCGAAATAAACCTTCGGTCGACCAGAAAAACACGTCGGTCGACCGACCGAAAAATTCGGTCGACCGCGAGCTGCTTCGAAAACTTGGAAAACAAACAGAACCATCGTCGGTCGACCGGTACGGTCGACCGATTTGAAAATCGAGATTTCGGTCGACCGTACCGGTTGACCGATGACTTCTCTGGAAAATAGTGAGGAAAGGCGATGGGAGCGGTCGACCGGACCGGTCGACCGCTTTCTGATATATTGCAAAAAATAGTTTTTGACCAACTTGAAATATTTGCAAAATATTTATTTGACCTCTGAAAAATCTGAAACTTTTTAAAATATTTTTAATACTAAAAACAAACTGTTTAGAAAAGGAATTTTGCAAATAGGTCCTCATACTTATGAAAAATAGTATTTTGTGAAAAACGCTTAAAAACCTAAGTATGAAATCGTGTGTGTGATTCCCAATAGCTTCAAGTAAACTCAGTAACTCTTTGCCTACATTCTAGCACTAGAGAGAGAAACAAAAGAAAGCTAAACTTGAGCTTTGATATAGCTTGAATCGGATGAAGCTTGTATTTGAATTTGACGTTCTTAAAATAATGTTGCTTCATCTCTTGGCCTCCTCCTCCTTTGGATATCTTCGTTGTAGCGTATATTCCATCCATCCTCCGATAATGGCACTAACGAGGTTGATAAATGAATTTACTATATTTTCACTCAATAAGCTATTAGTACCGATAATGGTGGTTGTAAAACATCATCAAAACATAAGGGCTAACAATCTCCCCCTTTTTGATGATGACAACCAACCATTATATAAGAGCAAAAATAAAATAGCTTATAGATAGGTGCTCCCCCTATCTATGAGCTCCCCCTAAATATATGCAACAAATGAGGAGATTTCTCTCCCCCTTTGTCACCATCAAAAATGGGGAAAGAAATGCAAAATGCAAGATGCAACTAAACAAGCAAGCAATGTAGAACTTTCACATAGTGCATAAGCCCAAACCATTTCTTATGCGACAAAAATCATCCTCTCCAAGAGGCTTAGTAAATATATCCGCTAGTTGAGATTTTGTGTCAACAAACACTAGGGATACATCTTGTCGCTCTACATGATCGCGTAAGAAATGATGGCGTACATCAATATGTTTAGTTCTAGAATGCAAAACCGAATTTTTGGAAATATTTATAGCACTTGTGTTATCACAAAAGATTTTAATATTTTGAAAATTCAAATCATAGTCAACTAAACTTTGTTTCATCCATAAAACTTGAGCACAACATAAGCCGGCGGCAATGTATTCCGCTTCCGTAGTGGACAATGCAACACAATTTTGTTTCTTGGAAGCCCAAGAAACAAGGGAATTTCCTAAGAATTGGCATGTTCCACTAGTACTCTTGCGATCTACCTTACATCCGGCAAAGTCGGCATCACAAAAACCATATAAATCAAAAGAAGTGCTTCTTGGATAAAATAAACCAAGGTTAAAAGTTCCATTAACATACTTAATGATCCTTTTAACCGCAATTAAATGAGATGCTTTAGGAGAAGCTTGAAAACGTGCACATGCACACACACTAAACATAATATCGGGCCTACTAGCGGTAAGATAAAGAAGACTACCTATCATACATCGGTATAGTTTTTGGTCCACATCTTCACCACTCTCATCCGCATCAAGCTTAACACTAGTACTCATGGGAGTAGGCGCATGCTTAGAATTCTCCAACTTGAATTTCTTCACCAATTCCTTCGCATACTTGCTTTGTGAAATGAAGATCCCATCCTTAGTTTGCTTGACTTGGAGCCCGAGAAAGAATGTAAGCTCTCCCATCATACTCATCTCAAAGTGATCCTGCATTACTTTAGAAAATTCCTTGCACAAGGATTCATTAGTAGCACCAAAAATAATGTCATCAATTTTAATTTAAATCAACTGAATTTCCAAAAACTTAATTGGGGTCTCACAGCTTAATTAGAGCCCATAACTTAATTGAATAAATTAAGTATACCAAAGTGGACCCATGAAAAGCCGAGGCTTAACCATAATGAACACGAAGTTCCCTTAACTTCGAACGCGAGGTTTGACTGTATTGAGTACGAGACTCACTTAAGCACGAATGCGAGGTTCATTTGAGAACGAACGCGAGGTCCGTTAAAAAAAGATGAACGCGAGGTTCGTGAACGAACGCGAGGTTCGTTAAAAAAAGGATGAACGCGAGGTTCGACTGAAGCACGAATGCGAGGTTCGACTGAAGCACGAACGCGAGGTTCGTCTGAAGCACGAACGCGAGGTTCGCGTTTCGTCTGAAGCACGAACGCGAGGTTCGTCTAAAGTACGAACGCGAGGTTCGTCTGAAGCACGAACGTGAGGTTCGTCTGAAGCACGAACGTGAGGTTCGACTTGAGCACGAACGCGAGGTTCGTTAAAAATTGAGCTTGACGCTCACCTGAGTTGAAAGCGAGGTTCACCTTTGAACGAACGCGAGGTTCGTTAAAATTGAGCTTGACGCTCACCTGAGTTGAACGCGAGGTTCACTTTAGAATGAACGCGAGGTTCGTTAAAATTGAGCTTGACGCTCACCTGAGTTGAACGCGAGGTTCACCTTACAACGAACGCGAGGTTCGTTGAGCGCGAAGCTGGGTTAAAATTGAACGAACGCGAGGTTCGTTTGAAGCTTACCGCTTCGCCAAAATTTGAGGTAACCACCTCCTTAATGTTCGCCACGTTTCACGCACGAACCCTTAGGGTTTCAAATTGAAACCGCCGCCGAACCAAAAAAATCTTTGATTTTTATTTTCAAAACAGATCCAGAATTGGAAAAAATCAAAGAAAAATCCAAAAAATTACTGTTCACCGATGATTTTTCAGTTACTGTTCATCCGAAAAACTTTCGTCACTGTTCATCCGAACAAAAAAATTTTACTGTTCATCCGAAAATTTTCGTTACTGTTCATCCGAACAAAAAATGAGTGTTTAACCAGAGATCTAAGATCAAAAAACCCAATAAAACTTAAATCCCTAAGAATTAATCAAGGTGGCTCTGATACCACTTGTTAGATCTAAATCAAAACTTGAGATCTAAAACCATATAGCCATGATTAATTCAAAGAGATTAACAAGGATCTAAAAGAGCGGAAGCTTATACCTGAATCCATTGCTTGATCTTGAGATGGGTTTTGATCTTCTAACCTTAGGGTTTCTCTAAATCCGAATTTCTCTTTCTAGATGGGGGTGTAGAGAATTAGAGAATGTAACCCTAGGTTAGGGACCATAACCCCTTATTTATAGATGTTGTACTTTTGTAATTTAGCCCCTTAATAAATTACAATTACAACCTGGTATCTGCACATATGACCCCATGATTATATTTAAATACTTTCTCCCCCCAAACTCAACATCCTCAAAGAATGTTGTTGTTCCCGTATCAAAAATATTCCTTATAGTGGGATCATAAAACTTATAGCCCCTAGAGCGTTCAGAGTACCCAATAAAGTAGCTGCTAACTGTTTTGGAGTCCAATTTCTTTTCATTCGGCCTATAAGGCTACCCTTTCTTATTTATAGATGTTGTACTTTTGTAATTTAGCCCCTCAATAAATTACAATTACAACCTGGTATCTGCACATATGACCCCATGATTATATTTAAATACCCATTAACCCAACTTAATTGATCACTTTAGTGGGTTATCCTGAAAGATAGCAATACACATTGATTAATCATATGTGCCCACAAATAGATTTATTAGATTAAATCCAACAAGATTAAGTCTATTGGGTATTGGGTTAATGGGCTGTGACCCGTTAACCATACCCCTATTTGTATGACTATATATATCTCTCTAGTATCTGAATAAATCAATTAAGTTAGGGTTTTTGCTCTCTCAATTATCTCTTTCTACATGGTATCAGAGCTTGAAACCCTAGCCGCCACAAATCCTCATTCAAAAACCCTAGCTGCCGCCGCCTCTTCTCCTTGCCGCCGGCACTACCGCCACCACTAGCCGCGACGCTACAGTACCGCGCCGCTACAGTACCACGCCGTTACAGTACTGCGCCGCTACAGTACCGCGCCGTTTGTTTTGTCCTTTTTTTCCATGGCCTTGAATAGGTGATTCGAGACCACACATGACCCGATCCGGTCATCTACTACTGTCTATTTTTTGATCTGCTCTTAGTCTATGTTTAAAGAACAGATCTCTACTACTGCTCGGATTATTTGACTACTACCTGCCTACCACTATTGTGCAACAATGTCGGAAACATATCTCTCTTCCTCTTCTACATCTCCCTCTGCTGCTGCTGGTCAGACTTCTGCGCCCATGGTAGTCTTGGGGACTACAATAAAATTTAATGGTACAAACTATCTGCTTTGGGCTCAGGCTTTCCGCATCTTCATTGGCGTTCAGAGCAAACTTCCACATCTTTTGGCCTCTCCTCCACTAACCACAGATCCCACCTACAGTTCTTGGCTCTCGTCTGATTATTGTGTTATGACGTAGCTCCTCAACAGCACGAAACCACAGATTAGTAGCAGTGTTATGTTCTTAACCACTATGAAGGAGATGTGGGACAGCCTAAAGATTATGTACGAAAATGAGAAGAATGCTTCCCGTGTATTTGAGATTTATGACTGACTGTTTACGCTCAAACAGGAAGATAGGTCAGTTCCGGAGTTTTTTGGTGAGTTAAAGGGACTGATAGACGAACTGGAGATGCATCAGCCTGCAGTAGCTGATGCGGCGACGCTGTTGGGATATCGTCGTGACTTGGCAGTGTCCAAGTTTCTTTCTGGATTGCACCCTAACTTACAGTCCCAGGTGAGAGGACAGATATTGGGTGGAGATACCATCCCCTCACTGCCTGCTACATTCTCTAGAGTCATGTAGGTCTCTACTTGTGTTTCTTCTGATACTTCTGCACCGTCTCCACCTTCAGTGGATCAGTCTACCATGTTCTCTAGTAGAGGCAGAGGCCGCGGTCATGGTCATGGTCGTGGTCATGATTCTTTGGGAGGACATGGCTCTTTTAGTGGGAGACAGGGTGATTCTGATAGGGGTTCACGTCAGTGTGGTCACTGTGGGAGGACCAATCATATTTCTGAGAAGTGCTGGGAGAAGTTTGATCATCCTCAATGGGCCCAAGTAGCCGATGCCGAGTCGACTCGCTCACCTATTTCTACTACTATTTTCTAGTAATCCAGCTACTACTGTTCCTACTATTCAGATTTCTCAGGCAGATTATGAGAGGTTACGCCAGCTAGAGCTCTTTCAGAACAGTCATTCGGCTACTCATGCATCCTCTTCAGGTATGGATGCTTACATAGCTTCTCCTCAAGAACCATGGGTACTAGATTCTGGAGCCTCATCCCATATGACAGGTATAAAGGATCGTTTTGTCTCTTTACATCTTTCTGATAAGTTTTCCTCTATTCGCATTCTTGTTGGTACACTTTCTCCAGTTCTTGGTGCTGGAGTAGTTCATGCTACTTCCTCTTTGAAACTCACTGACTTGGTGCTGGAGTAGTTCATGCTACTTCCTCTTTGAAACTCACTGATGTGTTATATGCTCCTAAATTCACTGTTAGCTTATTATCCATTAGCAAGTTTACAAAGCACAATAACTGTAAAGTCACCTTCTTTCCTTCTTATTGTGTCTTTCAGGACCTAGCAACTGGGATGACGATTGGTTCGGGGCATGAGAGAGTAGGTATGTACTATTTGGACGACAGTGTGTCGGGTGCTGGTCTTGTTGCAGTACAGCCTGATTCTACCTTACTGTGGCACTGGCGTCTGGGCCATCCTTCACTACAGAAACTTAGATCGGTAGTTACTGTTCAGTCTTCCCTTTCTTCTTTAGATTATAAGTCATGTGAACTGGGTAAGCACCATCGTGCTTCTTTTCAAAGTCGTGTCGATAAACGCAGTAGTTTTGCGTTTGAGTTAGTTCATTCTGATGTCTGGGGTCCTTATCGTGTTCCCTCTGTGAAGGGTTTTCGATATTTTATTTCTTTTGTTGATGATTTCTCTCGCATGACTTGGCTATATTTGTTGAAAGAGAAGTCTGAAGTCTTGTATGTTATTGAATTTTTTTATAAAGAAATAAAAACCCAGTTCTCTACTTCTGTTCATATTCTTCGTACTGATAATGCTTTGGAATATATGAAAAATGACGTTTCAAAATTTTGTGCTCTTAATGGTATTATTCATCAAACTTCATGCTCTCACACTTCACAACAAAATGGAGTTGCTGAGAGGAAGCATAGACATATTCTCGATGTTGCTAGAACACTGATGATACATATAAATATTCCAAAGTACTTATGGTCGGATGCTGTCCTCACTGCCTGTTATTTGATTAATCGCATGCCTTCCTCGCTTCTTGATGGTTTGATACCATTCCACTGTCTTTATCCTGCTAAAAAACGTTTTTCTGTGATTCGTCGAGTTTTTGGTTGTACGTGTTTTGTTCAGGATTTGACTGCTGGTTTGGATAAATTGTCTCCTAGGTCTATTAAGTGTGTGTTTGTTGGATACTCACGTACTCAAAAAGGGTATAGGTGCTATCATCCGACCACCAAGAGATATTTTGTTTCTGCTGATGTTACCTTCTTTGAGTCTGTCCCATATTTTTCCTCTGGTTCCACTACCTCTATCAGTCCACAGGTACCACTACCTTCTACGGCTCCCACTACTATTCCGGTATCTGCTCCTGTGGCTACTGCACCAAAGCCTCTACTGACATACTCTCGTCGTCCTAAAGTACATACACCTGTCTCTGCTCCTGCTGATTCTTCTTCTCCAGCTGCAGGTCCATCTCATGTCGAGCCTCATATCTCTTCTGACTTAGATGTTCCTATTGCTCTTCGTAAAGGTAAACGGTCTTGCCCAAAATATCCTATCTCTCTTTTTGTCTCTAATGACCATCACCTCATCATTTTGTCAGTTTGCTTTGTCATTGTCTACTATATCTTTACCCAGGTTGTTAGACCCTAGAGGGGGGGTGATTAGGGTCTTATGCTAATCTAATCCGATTAAATGCCAATTAAAATTAATTAATACGTTATCCTAGCAAGTATAAAATACAACAATGTATATGAGCTAGGATAAGTAATATGAACAACAAGATATATCCTAACAAAGAGATATACAATACGTAATATGCAAGGATATGTAAACTAACACAAGGGTAAGCAAAATGAACTAGATAGTGGATGAAATAAATGAGCAATGCACAATTGGCGATATAAGATGAATGCAAAAATAAATACGCCAAAGACAAAATGACAATGGCGATATAAGATATGAACATAAATATGAATGAACGCCAAAGCACACTCAAACAAGCAATATGATCACGGAGTTCGGACCTTCCGTCCTACGTCTCCGCTCCCCACTCCCGGGGAGAAATCCACTATCAACCGGGTTTTCTACGTTCACCCGAATAACGTTTACACCTCACAGTATCGGTTTTCAACGCTCACCGATCAACGTCACTCCTCACACTCGGTTTCTAGCTCACCGAAAACTTCACAACACACTCGGTTTCTAGCTCACCGAAAACCTTACAACACTCACAAAGTAAATACAACAAATTTGTTCTCTACAATAGATGAGAACACAATGAAAGCACAACTCAAGGTTACAATCTCTCACCACCCAACTATACTATGTATGTAAATACTAAAAGCTCAATGTGGGTGTGTGTAACAATGAGTAAAATAAAATCTAACTCAATTAACAAACTAGCAATAATAAGAATATGAAAATCAATAATGAAATTGCTAGAGAAAAGAGTTAGAAAACTTCTCTATAAACACAAAGAGAGGATGAGAAGATTTTGAGGATGAAATCCTCAACTGGTGATGCAAACTCCTCTTTGTAACAGCAAACCCCAAAAACAAACTAAACAAACTCAAACCCTTGTTTAAAACTTTCTTAAACTTGTTTTTAAAACTCTCTTAATCAATCTGAAAAGACATCAGCAATGGGGTATATATACCCACTCAAAGCTCAGCCAAAAAACCCCAAAACTGTTATTTAATTAATCGCATGCCTTCCTCTGTTCTTGATGGTTTGATACCATTCCACTGTCTTTATTCTGCTAAAAAACGTTTTTCTGTGATTCCTCGAGTTTTTGGTTGTACGTGTTTTGTTCAGGATTTGACTGTTGGTTTGGATAAATTGTCTCCTAGGTCCATTAAGTGTGTGTTTGTTGGATACTCACGTACTCAAAAAGGGTATAGGTGCTATCATCCAAACACCAGGAGATATTTTGTTTATTTTCCAATTCTATTCATTTGTTTCATAGTAAAACTTGAAAACTATCAAACCAAAACATATATGTATATATAACTATATATATACAAAATCCAAAACGTGTATGTGTGTATATGATTGAGCTTAAAGTACTAACACACATAATATAAATTCTAAACTAGATTACCCAAGCAATCTTGATCTTCAATTAAGCTTGACTTGGTACACTTGCGGATGAAGATTGAACTTGATCTTTAACTTTGAATTGCAAGGCTTCACCGACATTCCGCCAACCTTCATTGGATATCAATCTCTCTTTTTGTCTCTTATGACCGTCTCACCTCATCATTTCGTCAGTTTGCTTTGTCATTGTCCACTATATCTTTACCCAGGTCACATGAGGAAGCTTTGTTAGTACCCGCCTGGAAACAGGCTATGGATGAGGAGATGAATGCACTGATTTCTAGAGGGACTTGGGATTTGGTCTCTCTACCTGCTGGAGCAACTGTGGTTGGCTGCAGATGGGTGTATACCTTGAAATATCGTCCTGATGGGTCTGTTGATAGATATAAAGCTCGCCTGGTTGCTAAAGGATATACCCAGACATATGGTATTGACTATTTTGAAACCTTTTCTCCCGTTGCTCGTCTCAACTCCATCAGAATTCTTTTCTCTCTGGCTGTTAATATGAATTGGGCGATGCACCAACTAGATGTGAAGAATACTTTCCTTTATGGTGATTTGGATGAGGAGGTTTATATGGAGCAACCTCCTGGGTATGTTGCTCAGGGGGAGAATCTTATCTACAGGCTGAGAAAGGCCATCTATGGGTTAAAGCAGAGTCCTCGAGCTTGGTTTGATAAGTTCAGCAAGGTTATTTCTAATGTTGGTTTTCAACGTTGTCAGTCTGATCACTCTGTCTTTCTTCAACGCACAACAGCTGGTTTGGTTATTTTAGCCGTATATGTTGATGATATTCTGCTGACTAGGAGTGACTCTGTTGCCTTAGCTGAGAATAAGGAGTATCTAAACCGTCATTTTGTCACTAAGGACATGGCAAAGCCAAATTATTTTTTTGGGATTGAAGTTGCATATAAAAAACATGGCCTGTTGTTGTCCCAAAGAAAGTATGTGCTAGATTTACTAGAAGAAGCAGGTCTCTTGGAATGCAAACCTGCAAGCACTCCAATGGAGGCAAATGTTGATTTGTGGCGTGATGATACCTCTCTACTAGATGATGCTGCACGATATAGGAGACTAATTGGGAAACTAATATATTTGACAGTTACCAGACCTGATATTACTTTTGCAGTAGGTGTACTGAGCAGGTTTATGCACAAACCTAGAGAGGTTCATTGGACAACAGCTCTGAAGATTTTGGCATATGTCAAAAGTTGTCCTGGCAAGGGATTGTTATATAAGAAGCATGGGCATACTCACATTTCGGCTTTCTCTGATGCTGGCTACGCAGGAGACATGGGAGACCGAAAGTCAACCTCAGGATTTTGTACTTTTGTTTGAGGTAATCTTGTGACTTGGAGAAGTAAGAAATAAGATGTAATATCACGATTTAGTGCAGAGGCCGAATATAGAGCAATGGCTCACACTGCTTGTGTGATGGTGTGGCTAAGAAAGTTTATGATAGAGCTTGGTTTTGTTCAGTCTGGACCCATGCCAATGCATTGTGACAACCAGTCTGTCATTTATATTGCACAGAATCCTGTGTTTCATGAAAGGACAAAACATATTGAAGTTGACTGCAATTTTATCAGAGATGCTTGGGAGAAGAAGATAGTATCTCTCACATTCACTCTGTTCTCACAACAACTTGCTGATATTCTTACCAAGGCTACTTCTTCAAAGGTGTTTTCTACTATATGTGACAAGTGATATTCTTACCAAGGCTACTTCTTCAAAGGTGTTTTCTACTATATGTGACAAGCTGGGCATGGTGGATATTTATGCTCCAGCTTGAGGGGGAGTGTTAGATTAAATCTATTGGGTATTGGGTTAATGGGCTGTGGCCCGTTAACCAAACCCCTATTTGTATGACTATATATATATATATATATCTCTAGTATCTGAATAAATCAATTAAGTTAGGGTTTTTGCTCTCTCAATTATATCTTTCTACAGTCTGTGAGGGGTTATACTTAAAATTTATTTTCCAAAGGTTATTTCAATTGATAATATACTGATTGGTTAGTTCTCATCCAAATTCATATCCCTTGTTATTGTAAGTTGATATTTGCGTCATGGGAATCAAGTGCCAACAGTAACTAGTCATTTTGACGTTGGTTTGAAACAAGCAACATGCTCCACTTAGTGGTGTTCGGGCTTATATCATGACAACAGGCTCATAGGCCTAAGGCGTGACAAGGTAAATTGAACACCATTCCACCATTATAGTAAACTTACTTGGAATTAATTCGTGTCGGAATGACAGTTTGTTATCTTCTCATTGATTTCTGAAAACCTTATCTTACTTGAATAGGGGGAAGAAAACAGGTCTAGTCTTACTAAGGATAAAATTGCATTTCTGGACTAACTTGAATTTTTCACATATAGTGCTGTTAGAGTTAGTAAACTATGCCCTGTTACGTCATAAGAAATTCCTTTATAAACATTCTGCATATCAGAGAGTATTTGATAATATCTTTACTTAATTACCCAGAGAAATTTCCTTTCCATCTCTTCTAGGTTAGCTAACTTTCAGTATATCCTAGTGTCACCAAATTGCAGAAAATCCCTCAAGCAAGAGACATTTCCGCTTTATTTCCGAGTATCTTTGTCTAATTTTGTCAACAGACTCACAGAGGACTGAAAAAGGGAAAGGCAGTGAAATAAAATGGACAGAGAAAATAAAGTGAGCTTTTTTATCCCTGCTACTGTGCAAGAATTTCAACAAGTACTAAGTGACATTCTTTAGACACCATTTCCAGGTCGTCTGAGGTTCTTAGCTTCTGGTTTCACAACTTGGCTATTCATTAATGCACTTCACAAAGATATGTAAATATACTCCAATGTCCTTCAATTTTGCTAATTCACTTTTCTTTATATCAATTTCCTAATCTTAAAAAAACTTATAGGAGGAATTGATTCTGCGGTTATGCTGGAGACACTGAAGAATCAAAACATGACTTGTTTGAATATCTTGTATTTCAATAAAGGATTTTAAACATATTTTGCAATAGCTATTCATTTTTTCCGTCATCATTTGTAATCTTTGTTCCATCGAAAGCCACTGGAAGCAGCGTTTCTCTTCTCCTGAAAGTAAAGTAGAATATATAAACCTCTTCTCACATTGTTTAATTGAGTTTGCTCCTGTGACACCAGGGGCTTATGCCTCACGGTTACATTAACATGCACGGCCATGATAAAACCTCATCTTATAATGTAGTTCAACTTTACTTGTTTATGACTCTGATTTGCATGTATTGATGTCAGGTCCTCATTTCCCTCCGTGCACGCTAAATATTTTAGACTCAACAGCTCACTGTGATGACCAACGAAACAGTTGACTAAGGTGCTACCAGATCCATTTTATCTGCCAAAGGATTCTTGTTGTCTGAAGATCCTAATTGTGCATGTCACTACTGCAGCTAACAGGAAAGCGTGAGTAAGACTTGATCTGTGATATACAATTTCTTGTTTATAAACTAAGAGAAACAATTATGATCCTGGCCCTAGTTAGATTCTTCATGTCTCCACAACTAACTCAACCCATAGCCTTGGTTTTTTAGTAGTAAGAACAAAGAAAACCAACCCAAGTATGTCACTCACGTGCTCATTGTTTTTGAAATTCTGAAAAAACAAGAAATTTGATGTATATATTGAAAACAGACTATTGCAATCAAGGAAAGTTTTTTGTTGATTTCAATAATATATCAGGTGTTAAATCATAAGCATGGTGCGATACGATACCTTCTGGAAGAAAGAAATTGTAAAGATACCAAAATTGCTGTTCTAGGCCTATAATGAGAATGAAAGTTCTAGGGCAATTATAATTAGTAATTCCAGGACAGTTGTTGGAGCATTTAATCTCTAGCTTCATATGAGTGCTTTGCATTAATGTTGGAGCATTTAATCAAACAGTTGTTCTATTGTCCTATATTTCATATTCTTCTGCTGAATTTTAGAATTCACTGTATTGATTTTTTTGCTAACCTGAAAATGCTAAATGTTGGAGCATTTAATCAAACAGTCTAGTCCAATTAACACTGAAGAGTGAAAACATGATAAGTTTACAAATATTATGCATTTTAAGAAGTAATCTTTGTTTAAGAATTAATCCTCCATTTAAAAAATTACCATTTGTTTATCCTTTTCCCCTTGCAATTTGTAATCTTTATTCCATCTAAAGGCACAGAAAGCCAGCATTTCTCTCTGCCTGCAACTTCTTTACCCATTACAGACTGGCTGATTTGGATATGTGGGTTTCAGGTATGAGTTGAGGCGGCATTCACAGGGATATTGTATGCTCAACAACTCAACTTGATGATCAGTCAAGCAGATGAAGTGCTATCAGTTCCAGATTGCATTTCAATCTGTAAGTTATATATCAGCCTACCCCAATTTTGTAGATTGGCGAAGTAAATTAAAATCTATGATCAGCTCACAGAAAACCATTCTGACATTCTTGGGTCTGGCACATTAGAAGATGACCCTCGTGCGCATTATTATGAAATCATAAACAAGAACCTATCTTGTTTTTTGAAATTGCTAATCAATCTTAGATTGAAATGCAAATCTTAGCTGTAAGATTCTTGTTGTTCCCTTATCCCATAATGCACAATGCATGAAATACCAACAAGTTCAGCTACTGGAGGTGCATTCTAATCATGCATATTGTATACGCAGTTAACAAACACTCCTCAGTGACAAGAATCATATAGATATATGTCAACCCACCTCCCACATCTCAATCGAAATTATTTTAGTTGTTTGTTGAAAGGGCTACAAGGATCTCGCCTCAAGCTATGCCCGCATTAATTTCACATGTTTGGCAAGATTCCTGGTGTCCTCCCATCTAATTTCAACTCCATGGCATTGGCTTATATATAGTTAACCAAAGAAGCAACTCAAGCCATCATATTGTCTCAGCCTTCTTCTTGATTTTTTTGTCATCCATCTCATCAAAAACTCGTTGAAATGGCTTACCATATTCGATCCATCAGCATGCCCCCTACATCTCACCCAACTATACATAGAGTGGACGAAGAACTACATAATCTAAAAGCTCGCCTGGCTTCCTCCAAAACTGCACATATGGTGCCCGAGGGATTAAGAAGTGTTGGAGATGTTTATGAAATAATTGAGGAGCTTCTTCGCCTACCCAGCAGCCTACAAAGTATACAAAGTTGTCCAACGAAATGGGTAGAGGAGCAACTTGATTGCTCGCTTCAGTTGTTAGATCTGATTGGTGTTGCAAGGGAAAGCCTGGTTATGATTAGAGAGCATGTCAAAGACATTGAGTCAGCAATTAGAAGGAAAGGAAACGAAGTTAGTGAGACAAAAAAGAAGGCCCAAAAGATTATCAAGGATGCTCTCAAGTCGTTGAATCTAATGGGTGGAAAAAGTGTCTCTTGCTGTGTTGATTACAACAACAATCAATTGTTTAAGGTTTCGATTGAAGCAAGAGAGGTCACTATCTCCCTTCTCGGACTTGTTCTCTCTTGCCTGTCAAAGCCAAAAACAAAAACAAGTAGGTGGTCTTTCTTTAAGTCCATTTCCAAGAGAAAAGTGGCTTGCGAAGGAGAAGTTGCACCTTCGGAGGAGAACATAGATACGTGGTTACAAGCTTCCTACTATTGCATCCTTTCCAATGATGTCAATGCTATCATGGTAGAAAAGGCACATAATGACTTGCAAACAATAGCGGAGAGGATGGAGAGTCTCGAGTCAGGACTAGAGGTCCTATTCAAGAAGTTAGTCCAAAATAGAGTCTCTCTTCTTAACATCCTAAGCTTGTAAACTGTTCATTATCAAGAATTGTACCATTAAAATATCGGCATTCACGTTTTATAGGATTTGTGAATAGATATTGTCTTATCCAATTTTGTATATGAGTTAGAGGTATGATAAATTGTTCCATGAATAGAAACTTTTTTTTCCTTGCAAAACAAATTGGCTTTCTAAGGTCTGAGTACCTGTTCAAAGAATTTTTTTTCACAGGTCTTTCCAATTGTCATTAATACATTCGTGATTGTTTAGGTCGGAAATTGTTTTCTTCATTGTATAACTCATTACAACTTTAGTCGTTATAATAAGTCCGAAAAAAGACGATCTTTTTGTGAACAAACGGAAGAGGGGGGCCTCACCCACGTGCAGCGTGGGAGAATTTGAAACAATTGAGTGGGACCCAGCAACTCCATGTGAAGAGATGAAACAATTGTTGTTTCCGCAGCGGAACCGGCCCACCCGAAGTTAATTCCAAACTTATAAATAGCTGTGATTCCCTAGGTTATTTTTTGGAGAAGTACGAAAAATGGGTTTTGTTTTCTTTTGCGGCTGGAGAAAAAGCAGAGCAAGGTTTCGTTTTTTTTTTTGGCTGGAAAAGCAATTGGAGCACAGAGTTTGTTGTTTGTGCAGCTGCAGAGAAAAAGAGCTTTTCTTTGTTGCTTTTTTGAGAGATATTTGTGAGATATTTGAGAGTTTTGTATGAGGGTTTAGATTGAGAGTGATTGTAAACCCTAGTTGTATTCTCTCCCTCTATTAGTAGATCTCCCCCCTCCTTGCCCCGTGGACGTAGGCAATTTGCCGAACCACGTAAAATTGGTTGTACTGCTATTTGTGTGATTTGTAATAGCTTTTAGGTTCCCTCGACGCGCAGTCCTAGAGCTGACGAGAGGAAGAGCTAATATCCCACTTTGATGGGATATTAGGCTTCAGATTCTTGTTCCCTTTGAGAAACAAGAATTCTTATTGCGACCTGACTCTCTTGTTGTGCTGCCGATGTGCTGAAATTTTCGCTGCGCGCAACACTTTTTATAGGATCTTACACAATGAAAAAAATAAAAAATATTACAATCTCCTTCAAACAACACACAGCATAGAACGATTATCGCCTATTGCTGTTTGCGTGGGATCTTTGCCGGTGCCGGGGTTTATCCATGGACCGCATACGGATTGGATCCGGTTGACAGAAGTATTGATCAGAACTCCCACTTCACCAAGGAAGTATTCGCTGAAGTACTGATATGGACTAAGTGAAATCAGTACTCTTCTCGAGATTAAGACCAAGCCTAATCTCAAGGAAATGTGGAAACGAGCTTCAAATCCTTCGAAAGACTCTTTTTTTATGTCGAAGTTCGCTGGGATCTCACTAGCCCTTGCTGAAATTCGTGGCTCTTGGCTCTGAAGTTCGACATCACCTCCTCGTCTTGATAATAATTTGCCCCTTAGAAAGAAAGCCCTACCCTCGTATTTATAGGGCTTCGGATGTAGGGTATTTGGATAAGAATGGATGATTTCGTCATATCTTCAGTTAACAACGACCTAACCACTTAGATATGATATCAAGTCAGTTGGGAAGCTTAGACACAAAGAAATCCCGAGAAAACGTGTTAAAAATAAGTTTCGACGGTTTCGGGCGCGAGACAGGTCGAGCTGTCTAAGCCTTGGCCAAGACAGGTTGGCCCGTCTCGGCCTTGGCCAAACCAATTTGGGCACTTGCCTGATTCATTGTTTTAGCATTTTCAGACTTTTTCGGACTTATATTTTTTGCCGTTTTGCGTCTTTTGTCATTTAGTCGACTTGTACGCTTCGGTGAATTGATCGTTAGCTTCTTTACGACTTTGGATGATCCCATTTGACTCAAATGATGACATTCATTATCTTCTCTTTATCTCGAGCTACGTGTGAGAACATATAGGTATTTTTTGACGTCTACAGATACCCCCTCCAAAGTATTTCAGACTCATTCTTTTATAGAGGAGTCTGGAATGGAATGCTTTGAATAAGATAGGCCATGTCTTCAATCCCTTTAGTATTTTGTTGAGGAGATCGCGTAAAAGGACCTGAGAATGGCTTTAATTTTTTACTTCTTCAGCCTTCAGTCTATTTAGTATTTTATCGAATAGATGAAGTTCTTCTAACGCTGCGTTTATCGTCTGACCGTTATCGAAATTTTGAACTGAGGTTAGTGTATAAGTTTCCGAACTTAGCTCGTGTCATTGAGTTAACGTTGAACTAATCATCTTTATAGGGAGTTTGTATCTGAATACGATTGAACTCCCCGGAATCATCCTTTGATCTGAAATTTTTTCCTTAGCCCTATTTTGGCAAATTTATCGATGCATTGGCAGGCATCGACCTTTACTGTAACGCATTATCCGGCGTTGACTTTTATTGTAACGCGTTGACCGACGTTGACCTTTGCTGTAGCGCATTGACCTATGTTAACACAATTTATAGTCGTACGTTTGTTGGAGTCTACACAGTTTAAGCTTTTAAGGTATTAGAGCGTGACGGTCCCAAATATCAGGGCGGCAGGACCAACTGTTAAAGATAATTCATCTGCATGTATGGATCTTATCCTAAAGTTGTTGGATGCTCAAGTCACGAGACCAACTAATGAAGCTGGTGCATCAATGACTCTTGTATTTATATAGGATTTTTGGCAAACCCTCAGCCATCAACGGGTTTGATGAGCCTTTACCGACTACCGTTTGAGTCGGGCTAGCATGCAGATTGTTGAAGTCCGTTCCGCATGTAACGTTATGCTAATAGAGTTAACTCTCTTAGTGCTACGATATTAAATATGTAGACTTTGTCTTTCTTTCGGGAATAAACTACCCGACAACGCGTGTTAGGCACTGACTTATCCCTACTTAGGTTTCGGGATAAAAGTCCCCAGACTTGGATTCTGATGTCTTTTTCAATTGGTGAAAGACTAAACCGGTAATGCGTGTTAGGCGTTAACTTATCCCTACTTAGGCTTCGGGATAAAATCCCCAGACTTGGATTCTGATATATTTTTTATTTAGTGAAAGACTAAACCAGCAACACGTGTTAGGCGTTGACTTATATCTACTTAGGATTCGGGATAAAATCCCCCATGCATGTAAAGCATGGATTTTGGAGTTGAAGGATGGTGTCTTTTCTTGGGGTAAAGACGAACTTGATACTGAAAAGAAAGAATTTTATATTCCATCTCTAGTTACAATGGAAACTCAAAGTGGGATTTCCACTTCAAGAATCCGGGAAGGTGAAACTATTAATGGAGATTACATGTTGATTAGAGATGCTTAAAACCTAGGTTTGTGAAACATAAGAAATATAAGCGAATTTAAATCAAATTATATCTGATCTATGAGTTTTTACAAAAGAAATCATGTTCTAATAGAGGAATTTTGTTTATTAGGTTGTTAAACCCTAGTTAGATTAACCCAAGAGTTTGAATCATGTTCAATATAATTTTTGTAAGTAATTATCAAAGCTTAAGTGTTGTTATATGTTTCGTGATAAGAAAGTTTTGTTTTTGAATAAGATATGATATCGTAAATCAACAAAACCTAAAAACTTGAGAAAGCATATTTTTCTCTGGCTGATCGACCAGGGCCCTAGGGGCGATCGACTGGCAAATCTCTGTTTGTGAACGTTCCAGGTCCGGTCGACTGGCGCCTTTGGGGCAGTCAACCGGTCTACCTCTTTTGAGTTTCTTGAGTGTTGTTTGCTTGCATTTTGGATGTGATTGCGAGGTGTGAGCCTCATGATGATACACATACAGCCTTGAGTACACATGTATAGTATCGTAGCACACATATGAATATCCCGAAGGGGATTATGACAAGTGTTATCCGATTGGCTTGAAATAAAAGATATACATGCATTGTATATACTACTTATTGATTATTTTACACACGAGGTAGTCGTGAACAAGAGTTGTGGATCCGTATGTTGAGATACGTGCGCGGGTGTTGAATACATGTTTTGTATGAGTCGTATCACATGTTTAGAGTTGATGGTGTTGGTATAACACCTGATAATGCATAATTCATTAGTTGTGGATGCTTGGTGATGAACGTTTTCCCGCAATGGGACTGCTGCTATACCACACCAGGAGTATTAGGCATTTTCCTGCAATGAGACCACAACTGTACCAATACTCAAAGATGATTGGGGTTTTCCGGATTAGGCTGATATGCCTACGCTCCGCTGTACGATCATCTGGATGCATCATCCGAAATAGAGAGATATGCCTATTGTCGCAGAACGATTGAGTAAGGATGTTATTTCTACACGATGGTTTGTTGTACCTTACAAGAGTATTGTTATTTCATGTAGATATATATATACATACATAGATGTAGTTTTTATCCCATGTTAGATTACCCGATGTTAGGGTACAGTTCAGATACTTTTAGCATACATGGCATGATCTATGGAGATGTTTATTTTGGATGATATTTTTCTTATGACTACGCCACTACCCGAGGCTAGTCCGAGATTGTAACATTTGCTCATCATGTTTGAGGTTTGGAGTTGTAGTCTACTTTTATGTATTGTTTCTCTTTTACTTCTTAGTTGGGGTTAAAGATTAGCGATTCACAGCTTAAAACATATGGTATATACATGAGGGTTTCCTTGTTTGGATTATTTTGCTAGACGTACCAGTCTCATGTTGTGGATTTCTAATTATTGGTTTCTTTAGATCGTTGAGAAAATAATTTTAGGTAGACTATGCTTAATAGGTAGAACCTCCACTTTATCTAGAAGTCCTTCCCCTGGGGACGGATCGAGGTGATCTTGCTGTAGCGCTCTGACGCTCTTGTTGTTATTTTTTTTAATTGTTTCTTTCAGGCAGCTCAGAGTTTCAGAGAGCCCCAGGATGAGGAAGTTCTAGTATAGTCGCCGCTGCACAGTCTTAGTAACTGAAGCTCCACTGTATAGTTACATTCATTGTTTAAACTTTAGAGTTGTATTTACTTTATAAATGTAGAGTGTCTTAGTATGAGATTTAGTTGATTCCTGTTGAGACATTTTATTATTTCAGATATCAGATGTACTTTAGTTGAGACATAATTCTTTTATTTATGAGATCTCTCCTTCTATATCATGTCTATTGTTTTTACTTACTCAGTTTGCCTATTTTGTACCTTCATTTTTTATTGATTCCACTAGAGAATATTACTGTGATTGGTAAAATGTGTTAATGCTCTGTGTGGGTGCATGAAAAGTTGGATAATCCGGGTTTCACCTTGGACTGTAGCCTTGTGTGAACCCAGTGGCGTCACAGCCTAGCAACTTAGAATATCCTAAAATATTATAGCTCCACTAGTGCTCTTCTTATAAGTATGACACCGAGCATTATTATTATCAGAGTATCTAACTAAATCAAAAGAATTTTACATAGGAAACCATAAACCAAAATTTTGCATTCCAATTGAATATCAAAATATTTATTTTATAGCTTTTAAATGTGATTCTTAAGATTGTCTTGAAACCTTATATATAATTACACAGAATATATAATGTCAGGACGAGAAGAAGTAAGATATAGACTATCAATCATTCCTCTATATCTCTTTTCATCGAAAACTCCCACTTCATCCTTTGTAAGCTTTGTTGAAGTATTCATTGAGGGTTGAAGTATTCATTGAGGTTGAAGCGGCTTTTAAACCACAAATACCAAAGTGTTTTACAAATTCTTTCACATACTTCTCCTATAATATAAAGACTCTATTTCTTGTTTGCTTCACATAAAACCCTAAAAAGTATTTTCAGCTCTCATCATGCTTATCTCGAACTCGTCTTTGTATCAACTTTTCAAATTTATGGCAGAGATCCTTATTAGTAGCTCTGAAAATAATATCATCAATATACACTTAAACAATAAGGATATTTTTACCATTAAATTAAATAAATAAGGTATTGTCTGCAAATCCTTTTTAAGACTATGTTTAAGTAGATAAGAACTTAGATGATCATACCAAGCTCAAGTTATTTGTTTAAGATCATGCAAAGCTTTATCTAACTTATATACATGATCTGGAAAATCATATCAATGAAACAATGAGGGTTATTCTATATAGACTTCTTTCTTCAGGTATCTATTAGAAAGGAACCTTTCACAAACACTTGACAGAGCTTAAAACCTTATAACAAGAAAAATCAAGTATAATTTTGAGAGTTTATAACTGGAGAAAAAGTTTCATCAAAATCGATCCATTCTAACTGATTGTAACCCTTAGCAAGAAGTCTAGCATTACTTCTCATAACATTATCCTTTTTATCCAATTTGTTTTTAAAGACCCATTTAATTCCTATAATAGGGTGATCATTTAGCTTAGGAGCTAAATTTTAAATTTTATTCCTTCTGAATTGATTAAGCTCTTCTTGCCTGGCAATTATCTAGTTTTCATTTTTTATTGCTTCATTCATATTTTTTGGTTTAACTTCAGATGTAAAATTCACATATGCAGCAATTCACCAAGAAAGGAATGAGAATTTTTACCTTCACCTACCTTTATGGCTAACATTGAGCAATGGTAACTTTTCAAATGAGGAGGTGGTTGACGATTTCCTTTTGGATAATCTCTTATTAAAATAATTTACTAGTTTTTTGAATTGATTTGATCTTAAGTATCCTCTAAAGCTTCAGGAATTGTTCTTCAATGATATCATTTGTTTTCTCATTCTTGTCCTTTGTTTCGTCTTGTGCTTTCTTCTTACGTTTCACCAAAGTCTTTTCCTATTTAACATGGATAGGTTCTTCAAGAACTTTAGTTCTTTTACTATAAACTCTATAAGCTTTAATACAAGAAGAATATCCCAGAAACACACACTTATTAACTTTAGAACCAAATTTTCTTAATTGGTTCTTTTTGTTCAAAAGATAACATCTACATTCAAAAACACGAAGATGAGAGATATTTGGGGATATTTCATAGTAAAGTTAATAAGAAGTATTGTTTAACCTAGGTTGAAGATGAGCTCTATTAATTACATCGCATGTTATATTCAATGTCTCAGTTCAAAAATGCTTTGGCAATTTGTACTCATTTAACATGGTTCTAGATATTTCTTATAAAGTCTGATTCTTCCTATCAACAACCTCATTTTGTTGTGGTGTTCGAGGAGAAGAATACTCATAAGTGATGCCTTTATTAATGTGAAACTTTTAAAGAAATTTATTTTTAAATTCACCTCGATGATGAGATCGAATTGTACAAATAGGGAGATCTTTTTTTCAACCCTCTTCAAAAAAATTTTAAACATTTAAAAACATTCACTTTTTTGCTAGAAACCTGACTCATACTAATCTAGAATAATTATGTATCATAGCTAAACAATAACTTTTCCTCCTAAACTAAGTGTGTGCACCGATCAAAAAGATCTAAGTGAAGCAATTGTATAGGTTTAGAAGTGCTCTCTAGATTCTTCAATTATGAGAGGATGTTATAAATTTTACGATTTGTGCAAGCCTCACATAAATTCTCACTCTTAAAAGTGGTGAGGCAAACCTCTAATTGATTCATTCTTTTAGAATTTTTGCAATAAATTCATGCTCGTATGTTCACGTCTCATATGAGAAAGTTCGTAATTCTCTTCTCCTACAACCAAATATTTTAGTGTGTTAGATTTAATATCATGAAAGCATTAGCATGCTTATTTCTTATAAAGACAATCGAACTTGTTTTGGAATCAATAATTTTGCATACATTAAATTTGAAAAAAATAGACATAACTTTGTCACACTGTTGACTAATGAAAATAAGATTGTTCCGCAGACAATCTACAAGTAAAACTTTAAGGAGTTTAAAGGGATCATTACTTATATCACTAATTCTTGCAATCTTACTGTTATTATTATTTCTAAAAGTCACATCCCCACATTTCTTCTTATAAATACTAAGAAATAAATCTTTCTAACCTATCATATGACAAGAATATCCTGAGTGTAAATACTATGTGCTTCCATGCTCCTTAACTCTCCAATAAATTTCCTTGTCTAAATTGTCATACTTAGAATCTTTTGTATTATGCGCATTAGCCATGAGACAGTGACTCTTATTGCTCGAGCTCAAGGCACTTTCTGATTCTTCATCTTTACTTGTGAAATCCCACGAGATTGCTCTTGAAGCTCTTATTCTTCTCTTTGTAGTCACTCTTATTGAGAGGGCATTCTTTTCTGTAATATTCGGGTGTCTTGTAACGATGGCAGATAATGTCAGAATCTAAATTTTTATATTTAGTTTTCCTTACCTTAATGAAAATTTGATTCTGTTTATTTTGCATAATCTTTTGCATGTCTTTTGTCTTGGGGAATGATTTGAATCCTTAACTACCAATCTCATCTCACTTTCATCACCATTATCAGAGTTTGAGTTTGATTCATTCTTCTTCTTGGATTGAGATTTCTACTTTTTGGCTTTTAGGGCTAATGACTTCTTCTTGAAGTCATCTATAAAGACATCTTCTCTCTCTTTCAATCAAATATCATACGTGAGAAGATTACATACAACATCTTCAAGGGTTAAATTACAAAAAGCTTGTAATTTCTTAAATAGCCGTTACCTTTGGTTCCCTATCCCTAGAAAGAGAACGAATAATTTTTCTACACAGTTCTTTATTATCATATTCTTTTCATAAAGCTTTTGCTTTGTTCACAATGTTACTAAATTGTGTGAACATATCATGAATACTCTCCGCGACCTTCATCTTTAAATTCTCATATTTGCTGATGAGCATCATGAGTCTCGCCTCCTTTATCTGTGAAGTTCCCTCTTGTGTAACCTCTAGTGGCATTTTTTATTTTCAGAGCAGTAGAACAATTAGAAATACGGTTAAATTCTTTAATAGTTAAAGAACATTAAAGAGCAGTCATAGCTTTAACATACAATGAATAAAGTTATTTGTCGTGTGGAGTTTACTTATCCCAATGAGTGATGATTGTACATGTCCTACAACTGTAGTGGGTGCATTATAGCCGTGTTCAACACACTCCAAAACATCATATTTAGCGGATGATAAAAAGACTTTCATATGTGCTTTTCAATAGGTGTAGTTTGTCCTGTTGAAAATTGGGGGTCAATTTACAACATGTCTCTTAGGAAAAGTCATTGCATCTGTCAAACTTGACATCTCTACCTTAGGTTATAAATCCTAAAGATGGGCAATAAAGCTCTGAAACCACTTGTTGAAACTGAGATGCAAGCCTTGAGAGAGATGAATATGTTTGTGATAGTTTTTGGCTAAAACACAGAATATGTAGCAAAAATATCAAAAAATAATAGTGAACAACCAAAACCAAAAATCAATCAAGAAACACACGAGAATTTTTATAGCAGTTCGCATGATATTCCTACATCCACTCTTCCATCTCACGAAAGGAATTCCTCATTATGACTGATGTTTACTAGAATCATAACCTAATTCAGTTGACTTATAAAACCGCACCCTAGAATCTACCCAAATCTAGTCGTCTAATCTAACTCCTCACATATGAGTAATGCCTAGCACTAACTAGTCCCTAACCCTCAATTATCACTAGCTTGAGTATGCTATAAAAATAAGATGATACACATACTACCAAAAATAGTTTAAGCACAAATTGAAAAGACCTTACAACCCTTTTTCTAAGCAAACCATTCTTCAAATGGATTGGAGCAAAGCTTGATGAAAAAATGATGATGATGTTGAATCTAAGGGCAACTCTCCTCGCCGAAACTATCTGCAGTGCTGATCACAACGAGAAAGAGTTTGATAATTCTTAGGAGGTTCGAATCACAAATCAAATCTTCTTTACACACCTTAGAATAAACCCCATCCTTTTAATCTCTCAAAAAACCCTCCTTTTCTCAAAGCGTAAAACCTCCCCAAAATATGATATCTCCTAGGTTATATAGTCTTTGATAAAGAAAAGAGATATTAAAATTATAGCAGAAGTTGAAGATGAAAGGGAACAACAAATGGTTGTGATTAACTCTTAACATATGCCAAAATGTTTCGTTACCATTGATGGGAAAAACCGACCATCAATGGTTCCCTGAGCACCATCGGTGATTGCATGTACATTCTGACTTTGAGTTTCTGAAAATCTCTGATTGTTCATTGTACATCATCGACGGTTCCCTATAGTCCATTGATGGTTCAAAATGAAATTTCTGGAATTTCTTCAATTGTTCATTATAGACCATCGATGAGCCTTAACGATTGATGGTTACAAGGTTAAAATCAATATAAATGTTGATTTTTACGTCGTTTCGCCTCGCAAAATTCATATATCTTTTTTCACATGTACTATATCATCTCAAACAAATATCAGTATTAAATGAAAGTTTGTTATTCCTCAAAAAAGAGCTACTGTATGGACTTCGTTCTAACAATCAGTGTCCCTATACGCATGAGTCTTGCATGGCTGCGGGTTGGATTTATTGTTAGTCAGCCGCCTCTTTTGACCCAGCCATCCACCCCCGCCACCTCTTTTTGACAATCAAGGTTTTGGTGGCCGAAAGATTTGAAGAAGGAAAAAGATGGTGGGTCCCACAGTAAAATATTATTAGTGACGGGTCCCATCAATAATATTTTATTAGTGCATAGTGTTTTTCCAAACACTATAAATAGGGTCCTAAACTCTTAAGAAAATCTTATCCTAAAAACAACTCCTCTTATAGAAGAGTAAGAGAGAAAACACAAAGAGAGTTGTGAGAGTTCTTGGAGTGTATCTGATCAAGAGAGGGTGTTCTCTTTGATCTATTCTTTTGGGATATAATAGAATTTGGCGTCACCGTTGCACCGTGGAGTAGCTCCGAAGTAGTGAACCACGTATATCTGTGAGTACTGTGTTGAATATTGTGCCTTTATTTTGTGTATTACGTCTCCGTTCGAGGTGTTATTATCGGGGTGTATCCTAACAACTGGTATTAGAGCTTATCGTATGCTTATCGTATGTTCTGTGGCTGCCATTAAAAGTGGATCCTCCACATTAGAAAATAAGTTAGATTAATATTTACTCTTTTAAGGCATTAGACACTATTCACGTGTACGGTACTATTCACGAATACGGTACTATTCACGAATATGGTACTATTCATAAATATGGGAAAGACATAATCTTTCGCCATAGGATCTATAGTTGAAGACAACAAGCTTCGAATTGAGATGTTCGGTGGCTAAAATTTCAGGTATTGGAGGATGCAAATAGAAAACTATTTGTACCAGAAGGATCTCTTCCTACCGCTCCAAGGAGAGGCGGGGAAACCTGAGAAGATGGATGACGATAAGTGGAAGGTGCTCGATCGTAAATCACTTGCCACCATCAGGCTCAACCTTCACCAGCATGTGACTTACAACGTCTCGCATGCGACCACCACCAAGAAGTTGATGGAGGCCTTGGAGGTGCTGTATGAGAAGCCGTCTGCTTCAAATAAGGTGTACCTGATGAAGAAGCTATTCAATCTCAAGATGCATCAAGGAGCTCGCGTGGCGGACTTCTTGAACGAATTTCAGGCTGTGGTGCAACAGCTTGCTGCAGTAGATCTAAAGTTCGACAACGAGATCCAAGCTCTTCTGCTACTTTCTTATCTACCAGATTCATGGGAGAATATGGTGATGGCGGTGAGCAACGCTAATGGCAATGACAAGATGAAGCTCGACATAGTGGTTGGGGCAATTCTAGATGAAGAATCTCGCCGCAAAGTCTCAGGAGCTGAGGCCTCTAACAGTGGGAGTGCTCTGCATGTCAAGGCACGAGGGCGTGCATAGAAGAAGGGTAGGGGATGACGAGGCCAATCAAAATCCAGAGGGAAGTCTAAAGGGCCTAACCCGAATGGTTACGGTGAAGGGAAGTGCTTCAGATGCGGAAAAAAGGGCCACTTTGCACGGGACTGCAGAGTTACTTTTCCAGCATCAGCAGGGGATGATCGGACCGACGGTGCAGCCAATCTCATGCACGAGACGGATTCGGATGCACTTCTCCTATCCCTAGAAGACAAAAGCGATGCGTGGGTCATCGACTCTGGCGCATCTTTCCATGCAACCTCACAACAAAACTGCTTTCATCGTTCGTGAAGAAGGACTTGGGGACAGTCTAACTTGGCGACAATCAACCTTGCAAGGTTTTCGGGAAGGGAAAATATACCCTCAACATGGAGGGCGGGACCACCTTAACCCTGAATGATGTTCGGCATGTACCGAATCTCAGGCGAAATCTTATATCAATCGGGCAACTGACTGACTCCGGTTACAGAGTATCCTTTGAGCAGAGAAGCTGGAAGGTGTCCAAGGGTGCCTTGGTGGTGGCACACGGCAAACGTAAGGGGTCTCTCTACATCGCTAACGGGAAGATCGACCACTTGCTTGCCGCAGGACAAGCATCATCATCATCATCCGTCGACTGCATGACTTGGCATCGACGACTTGGCCACATGAGCGAGAAGGGGATGCAGATTATGGCAGCGGGAGAGAGGCTTTCGGGTCTGAACAAGATCGATCTGACTTTCTATGAGGACTGCATCCTAGGCAAACAAAAGGAGGTGAGCTTCAACAAGACCGGACCGGCTCCAAAACTATAGAAATTAGAGTTGGTGCACACCGATGTGTGGGGACCTACGCAAGTCCCATCTGTTAGTAACTCTCTTTACTTTGTCACTTTTATTGATGATGCTACGAGAAAACTATGGGTGTTCTTCTTGAAGCACAAGTCAGATGTTTTTATCATCTTCAAGAAGTGGTTTGCCTGTGTGGAGAACGAAACTGGCAATAAGCGGAAGTGCCTAAAATCTGATAATGGAGGTGAGTACTGCAGCCAGGAGTTTGAGAACTTCTACTCATCCCACGGGATTAGAAGACTAAAGACCATCCCAGGCATACCTCAGCACAACGGAGTGGCGGAGCACATGAATCACATTATCTTGGAGCGCGCCAGAAGCATGAGGATCCACTCCGGATTGCCCAAGAGTTTTTGGGCCGAAGCTGTCAATACTGCTGCATATTTGATCAACCGTGGTCCATCCGCGGCTCTCAATTATAGGATACCTGAAGAGGCTTGGACCAGAAAGAAGCTGAAGCTAGAACACTTGTGAGTATTTGGTTGTGACGCCTATGTCATGACCAATCCTACAAAACGGTCAAAGCTTAATCCAAAGTCAAAGAAGCTCTCTTTCATCGGCTATAGAGGAGATGAGTATGGGTATCGTTTCTGGGATCACGATGCGCGCAAGGTGGTGCGCAGTCGTGACGTCGTGTTCCATAAGAATGCGGTGTACAAGACCAAAGAGGTGAGTGGGAGTCAGCTATCTCCATCTCTTTTCCTAGATATTGCTGACAGTGAGGATGACAGTAAGATACCAATTAGCATAGAAGATGGAGACCAAGAGAACGTGTCGGATGCACAGCAGCAGGATCCAGCAGAGTTGCCGATCGCAATTCGCAAAGGGAGACCAAGAGAACGTGTCGGATGCACAGCAGCAGGATCCAGCAGAGTTGCCGATCGCAATTCGCAAAGCTCCAAGAAATATGCACAGCAGCAGGATCCAGCAGAGTTGCCGATCGCAATTCGCAAAGCTCCAAGAAACCCAAGGGTGCCAGAGAGGTACCTTTCTACCATAAATTACCTTCTCCTGACTGACAGTGGTGAGCTAGAGAGCTATGAAGAGGTACAACAGACCGGCAAAGCTCGGGACGAGTGGGAGTCTGCCATGGAGGAAGAAATGAAGTCCTTGATGAAGAATAGGACTTGGGAGCTCGTAAAGCTTCCAAGAGGGAGAAAGGTTCTTCACAATCGGTGGATTTATCGGGTCAAGGATGAAGCCAATGGACGGAGATGCTACAAGGCGAGGCTTGTAGTGAAGGGCTATGAGCAGAAAGCAGGGATAGTCTATTCTGATGTTTTTGCAACCCCTCGTCAAGTTGACCATGATCCGAACTGTGCGGAGCATTGTGGCAGTTCGAGATCTCCATCTGGAGCAGATGGATGTGAAGACGACATTCTTTCATGGAGATTAGGAGGAGGAGATCTATATGAATCAACCAGTGGGCTTCGAGGAACGAGGCAAGGAGGGTGTAGGTTGTCTAAAAATCACAATAGATAGCTAATTCCCCATCAAACACGGATCATGGAAGTTACAATCTGACAACTTCCAAAAGGCTACAATTTAAAAACTTTCACGTAGATCGATGAAAGTTACAATCTGACGACCTTCACAACAACTGATAAAAGCTCTAATCAACAGCCTTCACAATCAACATTGAGAGTTACAATCTGACGACTCTCATATTCTCAAGGATCCAAGATGAAAATTACAAGACAATGATCTTTGCAACGCTCTGACAGAAAGAGACTACAAATCGACGGTCTCTTCAAACCAAGACGTGGGAGACTACAAATCGACGGTCTCTTCAAACCAAGACGTGGAAGTCCTCCCTGCGTACCATCATCAAGACGCAACACCAATTCGCAAACCAAGACGTGGAAGTCCTCCCTGCGTACCATCATCAAGACGCAACACCAATTCGACTGCGGACGCCGGTCAAACCTGGCTGCAAACACACCTCACATTCAGCTCTAAACACTGCAAACGCAGCTCAGATCCACCTGTCAACGCAGCTCATGTTCAGCCACAAACGCAGCCTCCGAAAGCTGCCAACGCAGCTTCCATCCGCTGCCAAACGCAGCTTCAATCCGCTGCCAAACGCAGCTTCCAAGTTGCCAAACGCAGATTCCAAATTACTACAAACGCAGCTCACGAGCAGCTTCTAACGCTGCCAACGCAGCTTCCAAATTACTGCGTCTGAGCTTCCAGACACTGCGTATGAACGCAGAATTCATACCAGAACACGGATTATGCGTTTGACTCATTCAAACACGAGCTGAACAGTTTCAAAACCGTTTCCCACGATCTGAGGGGATCACAACTCCACTCAGGAGTGATTTAAGGGGCGGTTACATCCCATTAGCCCCACTTAGGAGCGAATTAAGGGGGGAGGTTACACCCTTTAATCCCTTATAAATAACTAAGAAATCAGCTCAGTTCGGGGCGGGCTTTTGGAGCCGGCTATGGGGCAGCAAAAAAGAGATCCTTGGCTTGTCTAACCAATTACGGTTAAGATCAATCAACTCATCAAGAGTTCTAAAACTTGCTTTGCAAGTTCTCCACAACGTCAAATCATGAGGAGAAGACCACGTTCCAGTGAATCAAGACGTTCGGATCGTCAACGGAGAGCAAACTCGACGCGAGCATTCGAGGGAGGCACTCCATCGCCACCGTGAAGAACTCAGAATTAAACAAAGGGGAGAATCAAATTCATTCTCCTCTCTTTTGTAATCAGGAAATCCAATTATAACTGAGATTAAAGGAATACAAATCGAATTTTCTTCATTTCTTTTACTATAAAATTTCCCACAAACAGAGGGCCTCGTGTGTCGCCTGCTCAAGAGCTTGTATTGCCTGAAGCAAGCTCCACGACAGTGGTACATGAAGTTCGAGAACTTTATGGAGGAGAACGATTTTCTCAAATGCGACACAGACCATTGCTGCTTCATCAAGAGATACGGCGAATCCTATGTGATACTCTTAATTTATATTGATGACATGTTGATTGTAGGGCCCGACTTGGCCCGCATTGAAGAACTCAAGGGGCGTCTCTCCGAGTGCTTCGAGATGAAGGATTTGGGTCCAGCAAACCGGATTCTGGGGATGAGGATCATCAGAGACAGATCAGCACGGAGGCTGAGGTTGTCTCGGAAGGCCTACATTAAGAAGATTCTTGAAAAGTTTAGCATGGAGAAAGCTAAACCAGTGGGCTCGCCATTTGCGAGTCATTTCAAGCTATCAAAGACCTAAGCACCAGACACTGCTGAAGAGCATGAGTTCATGGCCAACATACCATACGCATCTGCCGTCGGGAGTTTGATGTATGCGATGGTGTGCACGGGGCCAGATATTTCACAAGGAGTGGGAGTTGTGAGTCGCTTCATGAGCAATCCATGGAAACAACACTGGGGTGTGGTCAAGTGGCTTCTACGCTACTTGAGATGCTCGTCCGACCGTTGTCTTGAGTATGGCGGGGCAGATTTGCAGCTAGAGGACTTTTGTGATGCAGACTACGCAGGGGACATAGACTCAAGAAGGAGCACGAGCGGCTACATCTTCATCTTGGGTGATGGAGCGATAAGTTGGAGATCCAAATTACAGGATACTGTGGTTTTGTCGACAACCGAAGCCGAGTACGTGTCTGCAGCAGAGGCAGCAAAGGAGTTGCTATGGTTGAAGGCTTTTCTTCTCGAGCTTGGAGTAAGCTTTGAGAAATACTTCATCCACTGCGACAGTTAGAGTGTCATTCACTTGTCAGAGAATGACGCATTCCATGCTCGGACCAAGCATGTAGATGTGAAGCACCATGCCATACGGAGATGGCAAAGCAAGAACGAGTTCAAGCTTGTGAAGATTGATACGAGGTACAATCTAGCCGATATGCTGGCCAAGCCAGTTCCGCTCGAGAAGGTGAGGCTGTGTGCAGCCTCATATGGCCTCCGTTGAGAATGTTGAGGGTCGTGCAAGACGCCAAAGATACAAGACATATGGATGATGCAACCAAGAAGGCTGTGAAGATGTGATTGATACTCAATCAAATCTTCAAGTGGGAGATTGTTAGCCAGCCGCCTCTTTTGACCCAGCCATCCACCCCCGCCACCTCTTTTTGACAATCAAGGTTTCGGTGGCCGAAAGATTTGAAGAAGGAAAAAGATGGTATGTCCCATAGTAAAATATTATTAGTGGTGGGTCTCACCAATAATATTTTATTAGTGCATAATGTTTTTCCAAGCACTATAAATTGGGCCCTAAACTCTTAAGGAAATCTCATCCCAGAAACAACTTCTCTTATAGAAGAGTAAGAGAGAAAACACAAAGAGAGTTGTGAGAGTTTTTGGAGTGTATCTGATCAAGAGAGGGTGTTCTCTTTAATCTATTCTTTTGGGATATAATAGAATTTGGCGTCGTCGTTGTACCGTGGAGTAGCTCCGAAGGGGTGAACCACGTATATCTGTGAGTATAACTGTGTTGAATATTGTGTCTTTATTTTGTGTATTACGTCTCCGTTCGAGGTGTTATTATCAGGGTGTATCCTAACATTTATACAGTGCTCTACTTGGTGATGAAGCTTTCTTTCATTTCCCCAAATAAAAATTATAGAAAATATTGCGGGTTGACATCCACTCGTAAGAGAGAAAATCCTATTGAAGAAGTAGATTTTGATGACTCTGACAGGTTATCAATATGCAGCCCTTCCTGATTTTAATTTTGCCGGCTCTTTAATCTCTCCTTTCATGAAGAGTGTCATCAGATAATCTCATATTTTCTGCTCTAACTCGTGGCAAATACATATCTGATAAATATTTAATGCTTCAACAACTCATGATGATTATATCATTATCAAGCATTAGTGGAACCTACTTTCTATTGTATTAATAGAAATGACTGAGAAAGGTTTGGAGAAATCTGTACAAGATCCAAAATCAATGTTGAGCCTCTCTGTGAAGGATTCTATTTGTCTCCCCGACTAGTTCTTGCACGCCACCGTTCCAGTTCTGAAGCAATACAGCAACAATCAGAAGAAAATTAAAAGATATGTCACCTTACCCACTTGTTTCATGTTTCAAACAATGTGAATTAATCCAACTTCTGTTAGTAAAAAGCCATACAAAAACTTCATCTCAAGTTCATGTCCACATTAATATCACATGGTAGCCAAGATTCTTGCTGTCCCCCCATCTAATTTCAACCCACAAAGACATTGGCTTATATATACAAGTTTCAAGAACCAAAGGAACCAACCCAAGTCCATCCATCCTCTCAATTTCTAAGAGCTTTCTAAATTTCTTTCTTTCAAATCTGACAAAATGTCTAAAATCACCGAACAACCTTTCCACATTCGATCTAACAGCATGCCGTCTACATCTCACCCTACAGTTCAAAGAGTCGAAGAACTACTCCACAAGCAGAGAGCTCATGTATCTTCATCAAGAGCAACAAAATTCGTGTGCGATGGATTGAGAAATCTTGGAGATTTGTTCGAATTGATTGATGAGCTCATTCGCTTACCTACTAATCAGCAATCTCTCCATCCTGGTCAAAAGAAATTAGTTGAAGGGCAACTTGAGGACTCCCTTATGTTGTTGGATCTCATTGTTAATGTGAGGGGTTGCATAGTTTCCATGGGCGAGCATGTTAAAGATCTTTATTCCTCACTGAGGAGAAAAGGAAACGAAGCTTTATCAACCAAGAATATTCATAAATTGCTCAAGAATTGTCGAAGAACATTGGTACGGATGAATCACAAATCTTTATCTTGCTCTGTTGGAGAAAAAGACAGCTCTACTTTGGTTAAGGCATCAGAGGAAGCAAGAATGAGCTCCATCTCCCTTCTTCAATCTGTTGTTTCTTTCTTGTCGAAGCCAAAACAAAAGGGTAGCAGATGGTCTCTTGTCTCTAAGAAAAGAGTTGCTTGCAAAGAGAGTGCTATTGAAGAGGAAAGTGCAGACATGTGGCTACAAGCTTCTTATGATTGCGTTGCCTCTAAGGAGGCTGATGGCATGCAAGTGCTGGAGGCACAGAATTGTTTGGAATCCTTGGAGATTAAATTGGAAAGTCTTGAGTCAGGATTAGACTGCTTGTATAAGAGACTGATCCAAAACAGAGTTTCTTTGCTTAATCTCCTTAGTTTGTAGAGAAATATATAGAAAACTGTACCCATTTTGTAGAGAAGTATATAGAAAACTGTACCCATCAACATCTGTTATTGGCACCGGCATTTTAAAGGATTGGCTGATAATTTTCAGAGTCCAACTTTGCATGTCTATGACAATTTGTGTTTATTTGCAAAAGGGTTAGGGGTTTTCTAACATTGGACATCAGTGATCTATATAATTGATAAAATCATGGATGTCAGGGTTGTTTCATATCATCGAACAAGGTAGCTCTAATCTATAAGTCAGATCACGCAGAGAACTTTATTTGTTTCAACATCCCGCAGATGACCCCGACTGTCGCTTGTGATCGATTCTGGATTGCTTATCAAGAGAGAGAGAGAGAGAGAGAGAGAGAGAGAGAGAGAGAGAGAGATCATTACGTGAATGCTAAATGTGAAGAGAGAGAGATCATTACGTGAATGCTAAATGTGAAGTTATTAAGCTTATTATACTACCATAGCAAATATCTGGCATGTATACATCAAGGAAGAGGTGGAGGTTTTAGGAAGAAGATAATAAGTTGTGTCCAGAGCTGGGAAAAATAATATTTTTTATTGAATGATTATTAATGCAGGCTGTAATACCCATACAAGTATTGTAGGTTATATATTTATAAAAAGTCCTAAAAAAATAAAAATAAAAAAATTCTAGAAAAAATTAAAACAACAGAAAATAGTATCTCTGCATTATTGTTTACAGCACACAAACATTGAATTTCTCATCAATTTTAAGGATTTTTTGATGACTTTGGAATTCAAAGTAAACCTTTAATGATCTAATCTCTCTATCATTTGAAGTTAAGAAAGTGGAGAGCTTTGATTAACCTTGTAGATTTTTGTTTCTCTTTATACTCAACAATTTTCCTTATTACGTAGCCTTCTTATCAGGACCCTGAAAGCAGTACTTTTCTTATAAAGGCAACACCTTTGATATAGAGCGCAACACTTGAAATTGTAATTTTATCTTTCAAATTTATTACTATTTGGGAACCAGTTAATTTATCTCAAGGTACTTTGTATAGATCAAGAGGGCTAATCAATTTAAGGGGTCCGTTGTCAAAAATTTAAAAAGAAAAGTAATAGGGCTTCAATTTTTAGTAAAATCCATTTTAAATTTGAGTCTGGTGGGAATTGAACCCAAATTGCTCTTTGATACCACGCCAAAGGACTATTATACTATGTCAGAGCTCCAAATTGTAGGGATGCTTGAGGGTTATGATTTTATACCGTTTGCTTGCATGCTAATTATAATAAAGTGGCATGACAAATATTAAACCGATTGATGACAAATATTAAACCGATTGGTTGGCTAAATTTTCTGATTTTCTCTGTGTTAGGCTTCTCTTTTTTGGTAGCAAAAATCCATGTTCAAGAAGTTGATTACGTATTGATTTTACTTAATCAGGTCAAGTATTTACATCTGAAGATAAACTACTAGAGAAACGCAACGTAATTAGGTCTCTCCTGTTCTTCATTAACAATAGGGAACTTGTGATAGTGCCTCGTGCAATACGCCTATAATAATTTAGATTCATTACAACATTATCAAGCATCAATATATAGCTAAAAAAATATTAGACACATCACTAAGGATCAACATTAATGAAATCGTGGAGCTTAGCTGCTAAGGATTCTATTTGTCTCCCTACTTATTAGAACCTCAGGAAATATCAACAGTGCATAGATGTTTAGTGCATGAAAGGCTCCTTTGCGGTTACCAAAAGATACAGATGAAAGACATGTCAACTCACCAACTAGTACTTTGATCCTAAAGTATGCGAAATGATTTATCTTCTGTCTGCAGAAGGAGAAACAAAAACCACACCTCAAGCTTATGCCCACATTCATATCACATATGGTGGCCAGGATTCTTGGTGTCTCCACCATAAAGTATTGGTTTATTTATATACTAGCAAATACTCCTAGCGTGACGTGTCACGTCCCCAAATTCCGAACCTAAAAAGAATATTAAAGCCGAACTAAACCTGTGAAGAATCCTCCAAATTATGCATTCATTAAAAGACCATCAAAATAATCTCTTCATTGAACTAAAACCAACAATAAATATTCTCTATAATCTCAAAAGTCAACACTAATCCAATTAACTTGATAAAAACAAATATTCCTTAACTTGAAATAAAACTCGATCTAAAAGAAAAAACTCATTATTACAAAACTCTTAATTCATCAACTAAACATCAAGACTTTATTTAACATTCACCTAGAAAATAATAACAATCTCGAATTATATTCCTTGCTCCGTTCTAAGAGTTTAACAAATCCTCAATTCCACATAATCTCGAGTCTCTGAAAAGAATGAAAACTACACAATGAGTTCACAAATCAATAAGTGGATAAATTCATATATTAGACACTAGTTTTGCAAAACTAAAATAAATTGACTTGATAAGCAAAATACTAAAATAGAAAAATTATAATACAACATTTTCAAAATATATATGCAATGGGAATAAGCAAGTCACGTCTCAATGTGGTTAACACTTCGATACTTCGGTTGACTTGGCAAACTCCACTATTATATAGCCTGTGGTCGGGACGATGAGACCCAAACTTGGGCTCTTAGTGCTAAAATAATGTTAGGAAATTATTTGCTATTTAGACTATAATTAACAAAAAATTACGTTTTAAACAGTTAATAAAAATTAGATATCAGTCGAATAAAATTATAACACGGAAATAAAATTAATTCAAACGAAATTAAATAAAGTTTAGAAATATGGCCTGATGATCGAAGCGTGCACTAAGCACTGTCCTAAGAATCTAATTTCCCCCTCTCGTACAGGGCTTCATGGCAATGGATCTTGAAGATACGACAACCTTCGGTCAAGCGACCTCCTTCTCGTCGGCACGAGCTTCAAGAAGGTTTTGCGAATTCTTCGTAAACATTCAGGGAACCAGCAAAAATATAATGGCAATAATAAATATTGAAAGAGTGAAGAAGAGCAGTTGTATTTCGTCGTGCCTTTGGCCCTCGCAGTTGTTGGTTTATATAGAGGAAAAATAACCGCTTAGCTCCGCAATTAGATCCACAAATCTCGCGTAATAATTTAGCTAGCTGTTTAACATGTTTTAAATGCTAATAAGCGTTACCATTTAACATGTTTTAAATTTTTCTAATTGTAAAAAGGAGAGAACTAAGTTTTTGCTAATAAACGTAATAATTTAGTTAGCAGTTTAACACGTTTTAATTTTTTTCAAATCACAATTAGTAATAAAAGACATGATTACTTACACAAATTAGCGGGGTACACCCTTGAAAATATAAAGTCGTCTTCCCTGGCTCAGGACCCTTCAGTGCTCTCTCTATCACGTCAGATGTCTCACTGAATATATAGTTCCCCAAGCAGTGTTATTGACCTGTTCGATACTGTTGATGTGTAAAACCCCAAAATTTTGAATATTTTATGATAAATAATAATAAATATGTTATATATTTATAAATAACATATTATGATGTTAGAGTATGCTAGAAATTGATTTGAGATCAATTTAATGTATATATGTATATATATAAGAGCAAATGCACAAATCATGCTCGATGTGTAAATCTAAAAATTTATAACTAGTAGAGAGATTTTGCATTTTACACACTGATACGCTGTGAATATAGAAAAATTTAAAAGACCAAAGTTTTAGATATCGTCATCTTTTTATAAAAAATCTTTAATCACCTCATTCCAAAGTCGGATGCGAAAGTTACAACCAAAATACCGAAGAGTATGTTTGTAGTCAGACTGGGTTTCCCGTTTCGGGTTTCGGGTTTTAGGCTGTAGTTTTTTGGGTTTGCTGTCATATTTACACATGTTTAAACATAAAAAACACCTCTTTTCTCTTGTATTCCAAATCCTAGTAGCCCCTTTACCCCTCTCTCAAACCCTAGTTCTTTTCTTTGGCGATTTTGAGGGATTTCGGAGGATTATTAGCGGGTTTTGTGCAGTGCAGCGAAGGTGATTGGTTCTCTTTTACGTGGCAGGAGTTTTTTAGTATTTGAGGTGAGTAACATCTCGCCCAACTCTGCATCCTTTTATTTTGCATGTTTTATTAAGTTTTATTCGGATTTTTCGAGCCTAAAATGTATTTTTAGTTTACAAAAGATAGATCTTTATAACTTATGAAGTGAGAATACATTATCATAATTTTGTAATTGATTATAACAGTAACCTTGACAAATTTCAGATCTAAAATTTATTAATCATGAATTAAATCGTAAGTTTTTGCTTTTAAAATGTTTAAACATGTGTATATAAATGTTTAGGTTTTCGACGATATATTTACATGCTAATAATTCATTTTATGTTGTTTCATATATGTTGATATCAGTAATATTATGCTTGAAAAATAATGATGTCAGCTTCTAGATTTGTTTTGAAGCAGATAAAAATCTGTGAAGGGTTTCTGGCTGTTTCGGTTGATCGCTGGTACAGTTTGTGCATGTTTACTTTTGTTGTGTGCTTTAATGTGAACGAGGAGTCACCTCGAATATTTGGCGTTAGAAATTATTGTTTATTATGTATCTTCATATGTGAGATGGCTTGCAGATATGAGTTTAGATTTGCGCTACGAGACACTGTGAAATTAGTGTATATGCATCATTTTCATATATCTCATCAATATTCTACACTTTTCATTTTTAAACCTTGAGTATGACACTTACACTTACATAGGCTGGACGTGACACTTATGTGGGATTTGACATGACATGGTATTTGAGTTCTGAGATGGATTAGTTTTCTTTATATTATTGTTCCTGTATTAGATCTTGGATTTAGTACTAAGGGATTTACGATTTGAGATACAAGGTATATACATGAACGTTTCCTTGTTTGGATTATTTCGCTCGACGTACCTATGCTCGTGTTGTAATTTTCTAAATACTAAAATCTTCTTATTGTTAGGATCAATGATTTTATATATATATGTTTAACTGTATTTTTTATTTGCAACGAGCCCTCTCCCTTGGGGTTGGTTGTGATGTTGCTCACTAGCGCTTTGATGCTTGTTGTCCCCTCCTATTTCAGGTAACGAGCCAGGTGCACGGAGAGTCACAGGTTGATGGCGATACTTATTAGCGTCCATCTTTCATTTGTAGTTTTATTTTATTTATGGAGCTCTACTGTAGACATTTTGTTTAGACATTTGAGAGTTATGTTCTACAAGTTATATAGGTGGTGTGCCTTATTTCCTTTTATAAGATATTCTGTATTTGAGACTTGTTGAGATCTCCAGACTAGTTATTTCAGAGATTCACTTTATATTTTTGTATGTTGGATGATGAAATATCATTTTATCTCTATTATTTCATCATATATCTCTTGTATTATCTTTTACCTGATTTTGTACCTACACCTGTTGTTGATTCTACTAGAGAGATAGTAATTGTGATGGTGAAACATGTTATTGCACGGTGTGGTGCATGGCAGGTTTGACATTCCTGGTTTTACCTCGGACTGCAGCCTTGTGTGAACCCAGAGGCGTCACAGTTAGTATCAGAGCTCTAGTTCCAGTATTCTTAGGATCATCCTGTGTCAAGTCGTGAAGCTAGGATAGAGTTTCTTAGGATTCATGTATAGAGTCCTCTAAGGATTTTCTAGTATGAGTGAGGACGGTATATGCGTATAACTTAAAATTTTGAGAATATTTTTTTTATTATAACTATTTTGTGTAAATTGAAGTATTTTTGTGAATACTAAATGTTGTGAAAATTGTATTGTGATACATTATGTATATATATGTCCATTTGGACTCTTGAACTCTTATTTCTTATTATCAAAGATGGCAGGACGTGGTAGACCTCGTACTCAGAGAGCTGGATAGGTAGAGTCACAGCATGCTCCAGCTGAGCCACAGCCAGCTCAACCTGAGCCACAACAGGGACCAACTGAGCCGCAACAGGCATCCCAGTACCTAGTAGATATCATGGCTCCCCTTATAGCTGGGATGATAGCAATTGAGGAGCTTATGACGAATCATATCACGCCACCACCATCATCGGTAGCTTAGCCGTAGGGGATACCAGCCATTCCCATCAGAGAGAGATCCCCAGAGATCATACCTGCAGCTATTCCACTAGCAGTCCCAGATAGAGCCACATAGCAGGAGGCTTAGCTCCGTATGGTAGAGAGGTACCAGAAGATGAGGGCACCGGAGTTTCAGGGGTCATCAGACCCTCTTGTAGGCCATAAGTTGAAGGAGGATGTGTGTAATGTACTTGACATACTCAATGTGGACTTAGTTCAGAAACAGAGACTGACATCTTACAGTCTGAAGGGAGACGCCGTGAGATGGTACCGACTCTAGTTTACTCTAGAGCATAGGATAACCCTCACATGGCGGGATTTAGTGTATTTCTTTGATGGACAGTACATTTTTTCTGCAGCACGGACTAGGAAAGAGCTTGAGTTGTCCCGATTGACTCAGGGGGACATGATAGTAGCTGACTTTGAGAGTAAGTTTATGAAGTTGCTGCACTTCATGGGTATGTGACTGACAAGAGAGCGTCAGGCTCAGATATTTCTAGCAGGGCTTCACCCTAATCTTCGTCGATACCTCGTCTCGAGAAAGTTTTATTCGGTATGAGAGGTAGCTGAGGCTGCAACTTCACAGGAAATTGAGACGGCCATGTTTCAGAAAGACAAGGAAGGGAAAGCTAAGACAGGACAGACCAAGGATAAGGGTAAGAACAAGAGACCTTTTTCTGGACCTCAGCAGCAGCATTAGGGCCCTCATAAGAAGGGACCATAGCAGGATCAGAGAGCGCATCAGCAGCGCAAGTTTCAGGGGGTTTGTTATAACTGTCGTATGGTCGGACATAAGGCATCGGAGTGCTGTAGCGCACCAGCAGGAGCTTAGTAGGGCGAATCAGCAGTAGCAGCGACTTCAGGGCAGAGGTCAGGGCCAACAGATGAGGCTTGAGGCACCACCAGCAGCTCAGAAGATTAAGGGACGGGTTCGTGCAGTTCAGGAGGTTCCTCAGTGGCAGATAGTCCCGTATTCTCCAGCACCAGTAGTAGAGCAGTCTTCAGCCACATGCAGAGTTTATGCGGTAGTTCCGTGTGATCATGGATCTAGCGAAGCCATAGTGGAGGGTACGTTCCTTGTGAATTCCTTTATCGCCCATATTCTCTTCGATTCGGGAGCTTCGCATTCCTTCATTTCGTATGCTTTTATGTCTAGACTCCAGCTCATAGCTCAGCCTCTAGACACCTTTTTATCAGTTTCCACCCCTTTAGGTGAGGTATCGCTTCTGGAGAGCGTTAGTAGGAGGTGTACCGTTAGTTTAGATGAGTCGGAGCTCGTTGTCGATTTGATAGTGTTGCATATGTCCAAGTTTGATGTTATCCTATCTTCCTACCACGTTAGTATTGACTGCTTTGCAAAGACAGTCAATTTGCGAGTGTCCGATGGGTCTGAGATGATTGTAGCCACCTCTCAGGGCAACCGTTTTGCGAAGTCATTTCTGGCGTACATCGAGGAGGTGATGCGATGGGATCAGAGTATTGATTTATTAGAAACCAGAGTCATCTCAGAGTATCAGGATATCTTTCAGAACATACCTGGGTTACCTCCTGTGAGAGAGGTTGAGATTTGTATTGAGTTGCAGCCGGGCACAACCCCGATATCCTGCTCACCCTATCGCATGGCACCAGCTGAGATGAGGAAGCTTCAGAGCCAGATGGACGAGTTATTAGCTCAGGTTTTTATTCATCGGAGCCAGTCTCCATGGGGAGCGCCGGTTCTCTTCGTGAAGAAGAAGGACGACAATATGCGTTTGTGTATTAATTATAGAGAGTTGAACAAGATCACCATCCGGAATAAGTACCCGTTACTTAGGATTAAGGACTTGTTCGACTAGTTGTAGGGAGCTTAGTATTTCTCGAAGATTGATCTTCGTTCTGGTTATCATCAGTTGTGGGTTCGGGAGATGGATATTCCTAAGATCGCTTTTCTGACTCGATATGGATCTTTTGAGTTTATGGTCATGCCATTTGGGTTAACCAATACACCCCCGGTATTCATGGATTTGATGAACTGGGTTTTCTGTCCCTTCTTGGACCAGTTTGTGATTGTTTTTATCGACGACATCCTCATTTATTCAAGATCGGAGGCAGATCATGAGCAGCATCTACGGTTAGCTTTGCAGACCCTGCAAGAGCATCATTTATATGCCAAGTTCAGTAAGTACAAATTTTAGCTTTCAGAAGTAAGATTTCTCAGCCATATCATTAGTAGAGAGGGTATAGCAGTAGATCCGGCTAAGGTTACAGCAGTTCTTGATTGGGAACCGCCAAAGACGGTGACAGAGATTCATAGCAGTAGATCCGGCTAAGGTTACAGCAGTTCTTGATTGGGAACCGCCAAAGACGGTGACAGAGATTCGTAGCTTTTTGGGTTTAGCCGGCTATTAAGTTCTTGATTGGGAACCGCCAAAGACGGTGACAGAGATTCGTAGCTTTTTGGGTTTAGCCGGCTATTAATAGAAGTTCATCCAGATCTTCTCGAAGATTTTGATATCACTTACACGCCTTACGAAGAAGGGTGTATAGTTCATTTGGAGCGTTGAGTGTCAGAAGACCTTTGATACCTTGAAGGCTAAGTTGACTACAATGCCAGTTTTGAATATTCCGAGCAACAACAGGATATTTGTGGTTTACACAGATGCATCATTGGCAGGTTTAGGAGGCATACTAATGCAGACTCAGAGGGTAGTAGCGTATATCTCACAACAGTTGAGGGTGTACGAGCAGAACTACCCCACTCATGATTTGGAGTTAACAGCAGTTGTATTTACTCTGTAGTTATGGAGACACTATCTGTATGGAGTGCAGTTTGAGTTGTTCACAGACCATCAGAGTCTGAAGTATCTTTTCTTCCAGAAGGAACTCAACCAGAGACAACAACGATGGATTGAGAGTACCAAGGACTATGAATTCACGATTTAGTATCATCCGGGGAAGGCTGGACAACAAAGATGTACAAGGACCTAAAGAGACACTTCTGGTGGAGTGGTATGCGTAGAGAGATTATAGAGTATGTGGCTAAGTATTTTACCTATCAGCAAGTGGCACAATAGTAGAGACTGGTAGAAACACTTCATCCTTTACCCATTCCAGAATGGAAGTGGGCGGACATTTATATGGACTTTATTATAGGGTTGTCGAAGTTGAAGAAAAAGAATAATTCTGTTTGGGTGATAGTAGACCGGTTGACGAAGTCAGTACATTTCGTTCCAGTGAAGACTACATACACAGCTGAGACGTATGCAAGGATATTTGTTCGGGAGATAGTTCGACTTCATGGAGTTCTGGACACAATTGTATCGGATTGAGGTTTAGTGTTTACTTCGCACTTCTGGAGGAGTTTCAAGGATTCTTTTGGCAGCAGACTATCATACAACAGTGTATTCCACCCACAAACGGATGGTCAAACGGAGAGAGTAAATCAGGTGTTGGAAGACATATTGCGGGCTTGTGTCATTGACTTTCAGGGCTGCTGGGAGGATCATATTCCACTAATAGAGTTCGCTTATAACAATAGTTATCAAGCGACAATCGGTATGGCCCCGTATGAAGCATTGTATGGAAGACCTTATAGATCACCGATATGTTAGGTAGAACCGAAGGATAGTTTGATGCTTGGGCCAAAGCTTGTGAGGGAGACCACTGAAAAAGTAGCATTGATCAGAGAGCGGATTCTAGCCGTTCAGAGTCGGCAAAAGAGCTATGCAGATAAGAGGCAAATACCTTTGGAGTTTTAGGTTGGAGATTTAGTTATGCTAAAGGTATCGCCCATGAAAAACGTTCAACGATTCGGAAAGCGGGGAAAGCTTGCACTGAGGTATATTGGACCTTTCCAGATTTTGGAGTGCATTAGAGCCATGTCATACAGACTAGATCTTCCAGCATCGTTGTATAGTATACACAATGTATTTCATGTTTCTATGCTCAAGAAGCACTTACATGATGAGGAGCAATAGTGAGTGTTGGTTGCACCAGAGATTAAGATTCAGGATGATTTGACTACTATTGAGATTCCAGTTGGTATACTTGCAAAAGAGGACAAGAGACTTAGAAACAAGGTAATTTCTTTGGTGAAAGTTCAGTTGAACCAAAGAGGCGTTGAGGAGATTTCTTGGGAGCGTGAAGATGACATGCGTCGTGACTACCCACACATGTTTGAATAGGTAAATTAAATTTTTGTATGACTTATATATGACTTATGGATTACATGTATGGTGATGTTTATACTTAACACTAAAATGAGGGTATTAACACTTAACTCCTAAATACTCGGAACACATGGTATATATACGAGGGGTTCCTTGTTTATATTTTTCACTTAATGTACTTGTTCCATTTAGTTAGGGGTTAAGTGGGGGTATTTACATTTTAGATGGTTAAGTGTAGACATCGAGGATGATTCTAGGAGCGCGAAGATGTTATGCAGTGCAACTACTGTTTGGGGTGAAAGTTGATATCTTCATTGCTGAATCTATTACACGTTTATCGATTACAGATTCAAAGTAAAATTAGTCTTTTTATAAGACTTTCTTGCACAATGAAAATAAGAAAAATACAACTCTCGTCAAAAAGCGTAGAGATCGTTTATCGATCTTCTGCTTGCGTGGGATCTTAGCCTATGATGGGGACGTTGATATCCGTGGACCACCAAACGATCAGATCAGATCTGAAGCTTCATCGATTCGTGAAGGAATCAAGAAGTCGAAGTGCTTATCTCAGCAACAGTGAGATAATTACTCTTCTTAAGATCACCGCAACGGGGTAATCTTAAGGGACGAACCGGGCTGCAGATCTAACGTACTCCTCTTCTTTATAATGAAGAATCCACTGAAGTCTCCTCCTCCTCTCTGAAATTCATGGCTCTTCAGTCCTCAATCCGGCAGGGCTTCGCCAACACTCGAGAATTCCAGATCCTAAAAAATGAAGGCCCTGTGGCTGTATTTATAGGCTCCGGGGGGATCTAGGTAGTTAAAACTGCACAATCAGCGAAAAAACCACTTTTTAGGGCTATGGACACCCTCGGGTGTCTTAGTAAGGCCGAGGAGGGTGTCTTAGTAAGGCCGAGACACCCTTGGATGTCTCGGTTTGGGCCGAGACACCTCGGGGTGTCTTAGCTTAAGCTGAGACTACCGTTTTACGCTCTGTTTTTTACATTTGCCGTATTTTCCTCTTCCGAACTTGGATTTACGTGATTCAGGATGTGTTGGAAAGCCGACGAGGAGATCTACAAGCTACCATGATTGAATCATACATGGAATAACTGAGAAACGGGGGTGTTCCGCCTTTCGTAAACGACGCGGGGCTCCCGATCAATTTTTGTTTCCGTTATTCCGAAGTTCCTTTGCTTCGTCTGACCCGTTGACTCACTTCATGTGTATGTCATTGTCAAACAAGCTCTTGTAACTCAAATACTGATGTTCATCGTCTTCTCTTTGTCTCGAGCCGCGTGCGGAGACCTATAGGTAATTTTTGACGCCTACAGATACCCCCTCCAAAGTGTTTTAGTCTTATTTTTTTATAGAGGAGGTTGGAATACTTTGGATATGATCGGTCCGACCTTTAGTCGGTGTAAAAGGACCTGTAGTTAGCTTTGATTCTTGACCCTTTCGATTTTCAATCTATTCGATATTTTGACGAATAGCCGAAATTCTCTCGGCGCTGTGTTTATCGTCTGGCTGTCGTCAAAATCTTGAATCAAAACCGGTGAGTTGATTTTGGCTCGTATCATCGAGTTGACTTTGAACTGACTGTCTTCATCATGACATATTGATTCACATTGACTTTCATCGTAACACGTTGATTGACGTTGACTTTTTTACCACAATGCGTTGACTGGCGTTGACCTAGGGTTACGCGTTGTCCGGCGTTGACCTAGGATTTTGGATCGCCTGGTGTTGACTTTTTCATCATAACGTGTTGACTGGCATTGACCTTGGGTTACGCATTGACCGACGTTGACATAGGGTTTCAGATCGCCCAACGTTAACATAGTTTATACTCGTACGTTTGCTGGAGTATACACAGTTTAAGCTCTTAAGGTATTGGAGCATGGCAGTCCTAACAATTAGGGTTGCAGGACCAACTGTCAAAGCTGATTTATCTGTAGATATGGATCTTATCCTAAAGTTGTTGAATGCTCGAGTCACGAGACCAGTTAATAAAGCTGGTGCATCAATGACTTTTGCATATATAGGATTTTTAGCAAACCCTCAGCCATCAACGGATTTGATGAGTCTTTAACGACTACCATTTGAGTCAGGCTAGTATGCAGATTATTTAAATCCGTTCTGTATATAACGTTGTGCTAAAAGAATTAACTCCTTTAGTGATACAATATTGAATACGTAGACTTCGTCTTTCTTATGGGAATAGACTACCCGGTGACGTGTGTTAGACGTGACTTAGGATTTTTGGCCAATCCTCAGCCATCAACAGATTTGATGTGCCATTACTGATTACCGTTTGAGTCGGGCTTGCATGCGGATTGTTTAAGTCCATTCTGCATGTGACGTTGTACTAAGAGAGTTAACTCTCTTAGTGCTATGATATTGAATACGTAGACTTCGTCTTTCTTACGGAAATAGACTACCCGGCAACGCGTGTTAGGCGCTAACTTATCCTTACTTAGGCTTCGGGATAAAATTCCCCAGACTGGAATTCTAGTGTCTTCTTCAATCGGTGAAAGACTAAACCGGTAACGCGTGTTAGGCGTTGACTTATCCCTACTTAGAATTCGGGATAAAATTTCCCGCGTGTGTGAAGCACGGATTTTGGTGTTATTAATAACAACCTGCCATAATGTCGAATATGTAGGCTTTTGTCCTTTTTACGGTCAAGGACTAACCGGCAACACGTGTTAGGCGCTGACCTATCCCTACTTAGGCTTTGGGATAAAATTTCCCAGACTGGAATTTTGGTATCTTTTTTAATCGGTGAAAGACTAAACTGGCAACGCGTGTTAGGCGTTGACTTATCCCTACTTAGGATTCAGGATAAAATTACCCACACGTGTAAGGCACGGATTATGGTGTTATTAATAACAACCTACCACAATGTGGAATATGTGGGCTTTTGTTCTTTTTACAATTAAGAACTAACCGGCAACGCGTGTTAGGCGCTGACCTATCCCTTCTTAGTCTTCAGGATAAAATTCCCCAGATTGGTATTCTAGTATCTTTTTCAATCGGTAAAAGACGAAACCGGTAACACATGTTAGGCGTTGACTTATCCCTACTTAGGATTCGAGATAAAATTCCCCGCGCATATAAGGCATGGCTTTTGGGAGTTGAAGGATGGTGTCAAAAAAAATAGGAGAGAAATATTTTTATATTCTATTTTCCGAAACTGAAGAGGAAGAATTTTATATTTTATCTCCAGTTGTCAAGAAAACTCGAAGTGGGATCTCCACCCTAAGAATCCGAAAAAGTAAAACTAGGGGTGGGATCTCCACTCCGAGAATCGGAAAGATTCAAGCAACCCTAACTTTTATAGGATTGGTTGCTTAATCCAAAAAAAAAATTCCTCATTCATTGAGGTGAAATTCCAATTTCGGCCCTAACTTTTATAGGTTTGGCCGAATAGGAAATGATAGAAGCCTTTCGTTTATCAAAAGGGGCATTCCGGTCTTAGTCCTAACTATCTGTAGGTTTGACCAAGTGAAGTTGGAGGTAATCCTAACTTTCATAGATTTGATTGCTTAAATTAAAAGTGGACATCTCGTTCATGGAAGGAATCGAGAGGGGATTTTGGTTGTGGTCCTAACTGTTTAAAGGTTTGACCAAGATGGGAATTTGAAACGACCCTAACTGTTTAAAGGTTTGATCGTTTAATTTGTGGACCTCTCGTTCATAGAAGGAATCGAGAGGGGATGTTTGTTGTGGTCCTAACTGTTTAAAGGTTTGACCAAGTTGGGAATTTGAGACGACCCTAACTGTTTAAATGTTTGATCGTTCAATTTGTGGACCTCTCGTTCATAAAAGGAATCAAGAGGGGATTTTGTTTATGGTCCTAACTGTTTAAAGGTTTGACCAAGTAAACAGTGGGAGTGTGAGTACAAAATACAATGGGAGTGTTGACTTGTACAAGTCGCTCAGAGGGGGTTCCTGGTGTTAAGTGACAAATACTTAACACGGAGGGGTTTGATAATCATCAATGATCAGGAGATTAAAATTCTGAATGCTATGTCCGGACTCTAACAGTGAGAATGTTGAGTGCACAGACGTAGCGGGAGTTTGAATGGTAGTTTCTTATTCATCACCTTCTTGTAGTGACCGGGTTATCCTTAAGAATATACTATATAGAATTCTCTCGGGAACTTCCCGTTACATGAATTATCCACCCCTAGCTTTCTTCGTGAAACTGAGTCTAATATTGCATTCAGTTGCATGACCGGGTTATCCTTAAGAATACCAGGCATGGTACTCTCTAGGAACTTCCCGTGAAAGAAAGGAAACAATTTAGACTCATATACCTATTGGAGTGTTAGGGAGCAGTTTAACCTCTTATACCGGTTGGAGGATTGAGAAGCAGTTTATACTCATATACTCCTCGGAGTGGTGCATCGTCATTCGGCTTATTCTAGCTTTATGGCGCCAGAGTCGATTAGATCTTGAATCTTGTTCTTTAGACCGAAACAAACCTCAGTAGGATGGAAAACTCTCCTGCGGTACACACAGTAGTTTGGTTCTGTAATCCTCGTAGCTCCCTCCTGATCTTTAATCGGTGGTAGCTCAATCTCACAGTTATTTAGGAGGTACTCAAAAATATCCGGAACTTCCTCATCGTTAAAGGAGTACTCTTTTTGGAGTCCTGGATCTAGAGTCCTTTGCTGTTTTTGAGGTTGTTGTTGTGACATCTGATAATTATCACCGGCAACTACAGGCATTGACCGCTGTTTTCTTTCGATCTCCTTCCTTCTGAGGAAGCGTTCAGCTTGTTCGTCGCGCACCTTCAAGTCTTTCCAGGTGTTGGATAGCGCGACTCCCATAATCTCTAATATCTTAATAGATAGATTGTTATGACATGTCTGGAGGATGAAGTCCTCCGTGATCGGATCTCGGCAGTTCATCGCCTTATTCTGGAAACGTTTGATGAAGTCGTCAACCATCTCTTCGTCTTCCTGTTTCTCCTAAAAGAGTGTCCTGATGGATACCTTAGCATCGTCATCAAAGAAGTTGCTGAGGAATGAGCTCTCCATATCGTCCCAGCAGCTGATGCTTCAAGGCTTGAGACGGCGATACCAATCGAAGGCAGGCCCGCAAAGGGTGCCGACAAATGTCAATGCTTCATTGTCGGAGATCATGCCCAAGTGGGACTTGAAGTAGATTAGATGCTGAGTGGGCGATCCCTTCCTGTCGAACGACATGAAGTTGATCAAGTTGAACTTCGCTAGATACGGGATCGAATCCCACTCTTTCGGGTAAGGACACGGAATGCGAATGCCGATCTTCTTTACCTCTCGAACAGACATTAGAGCGTTAATTTTGCTCTCGAGGTCTTTCATCTTCTTGTCCTCATCTGTATCATGTTTTGGACGATTTCTGAGAGGAACAATGTGGTCACCCCCGGTATTTTTATCTTTGGCGGGACCACCCCCAACATTTCGGTCAACAGGGGGGTTATCAGCATTGATGTGTTCATCCACATCTGAATTGCTAGTTGCTTGGCTGAAATTGTCATGACGGCTGGACTCAACTATCTGATTCGATAAGGTTCGGATCTGTTGGTCGTGCATTTGTCTCATCTCCTGTATAGCCATTTCCATTTCCATTTTGAATGCTTGCTTCTGCTTGCCTAGAGCATCCTCAACCATTTTGGTTATTTCCTTAGTCTTAATCATAAACACTTCACAGGATTATCCGGGACTGGATACGGTAGCCTCTGAAGTGACTACCGAGCAAGCGTCTGACGCTTCATCGTCTGAGGATAGTCCTCAATTCATCCTAAGATAGTCCTTGCGTCTAGTAGTTTCCACGCGTAGCCAAGTCAGATGATGCGAAATGAGGGGGTCTGAACTTGAAGGTTGAGTCGATTTTCCCGTATCAACCATGTTGGTGGTGACTGCGGGTTGTTCAGGCCCGACGGATTCTAACTGGAGCTGAGACATTAGTTGGGCTATCCCCGAATTGACTCTTCTTCCTGGAGTGAAATTGGGGTTGAAGATATTTGAACTAATCAGAGACTTTCCCTTATCGACCATGTAGATAGTAACTGCTAGGAGTTCGTCATCTTGAACAACCGATCATTTTTTTGTGAAAATGTCTTGATTTAGTCTTTGATGCTTCAGCGGAGATCCTCTTAAATACCGAGACCAACTGTGGAGTGGTCCTGTGACTACACGCTGATAATACTACACTAATAATTTTGGTACACGGATAGTGAGAGTCTGCTTTCCGGGTACCTCTCTTTCGAGATTTATTCGTACCCCCAGCCTGATAGTAAAACTCATCGACGTTGCGGTCAGAGTAACCTACCGGTTGTTTACATGAATTCTTAGGTATAACGCGTTCGTCTGCTTGACGTGTTTTCTTCTGAGTAAACAATTCTTTGTTGGCGTCTGCGGGAGTCACTCGGTTGGAATTACACTTATCTAAGGGTAAAACCTTAACGGGCTCCTGGCCTTCTGTACGCACCCCCAAGTGAGCGGTTACAGGAATCAACTTGTTAGGAGGTCGCGTACGACCCCCAGTCTGGATGTTCGCTCAGGGTTTCTCTAATGGTCCTAAGCGTTCCTTAACAGGCGCATTACCTTGATCTTCGGGTAAAGAACCGAGGAGATACTTCAATGGAATTCTAGATTTGGAGAGATCCACACTGTCGTAGGGCCTCACCGGAGGTGCAGGAGCAATAGGAGTGGGATCTGAAATTGACGAAGGCTGGAGAGCAGCCTCGGATCTAGAATCAAATGATAGACACGACTGGTGTCTCTTGGGTAGAGACATTATTTTTGTCTTCGGTACCCAAACCTGCTTAGATCTTGGTGGTTTCTTGACCACCTCTTCCCGCTGCAATTCTTGTGCCTTACGCATAAGGATCTAGGCATGCGTAAGAAGTGCCCGGTGATTCTAGATGCACTCCTTAAGAGTCAAACGTGTTCGTTTGATCCGAACCCATTTGTAAATTGGAGGTTAGGAGGAGGATCCCGATGCTTGTTGTGGCGATAACTTAGCCACTTGGCACTTTTTAAAGTTCAAATCCGCTTGGTAACGAAGTCCGTCCACCTGATCCGAAGCCTTAGCGAATTGGCACGCGAGGCATTGGTGTTGCCTTTGACGTGCTCTCTTTGATAAAATTGGCGCACCTTCAGCAGCCGACTCCTTGATCGAGGAGGAGTTCAGATCTGCAGATCCGGCTTCATTAGACGCTGGTGGATTATTGCAAGGTGCAATTGCAGCAGCGGTAGTGGGGAGATAGGCTTCTTGGGTCTTCAGATCTGAAGACCGACGGATTTTCTGGGAGGAGGAGACCTTCCTGCACTTATGAGCCGAGGCAGATCTGAAGGAGGAGGAGGAGACGTACACCTTATATTTCTGTTGATCGAACTCGTATTCGATATCTTCAGCCACGGGGATCTTGATCGTTGGCTATGACACGACAGCTTCGGCAGCGAAGCTGTTAGCTCCTACTGTGGTCGCCCGCTTGTTTGGGGTGAAAGTTGATATCTTCATTGCTGAATCTATTACACGTTTATCGATTATAGATTGAAAGTAAAATTAGTCTTTTTATAAGACTTTCTTACACAATGAAAATAAGAAAAATAAAACTTTTGTCAAACAGCGCAGAGATCGTTTATCGATCTTCTGCTTGCGTGGGATCTTGGCCTGTGACGGAGACGTTGATATCCGTGGACCACTAAACGATCAGATCAGATCCGAAGCTTTGTCGATTCACGAAGGAATCAAGAAGCCGAAGCGCTTATCTCGGCAACAGCGAGATAATTACTCTTCTTAAGATCACCGCAACGGGGTAATCTTAAGGGATGAACCGGGATGCAGATCTGACGAACTCCTCTTCTTTATGACGAAGAATCCGCTGAAGTCTCCTCCTCCTCTCTGAAATTCATGGCTCCTCAGTCCCCAATCTGGCAGGGCTTCGTCAACACTCGAGAATTCTAGATCCCGAAAAATAAAGGCCCTGGGGCAGTATTTATAGGTTCCAGAGGAATCTAGGTGGTTAAAACTATACAATCAGCGAAAAACCACTTTTTAGGGCTACAGACACCCTCAGGAGTCTTGGCGAGGACGAGACACCCTCGGGTGTCTCAGTGAGGCCGAGACACCCTTGGGTGTCTCGGCCAAACCGAGACACCTTGGGGTGTCTAAGTTGGGCCGAGACACCTCGGGGTGTCTTAGCTTAAGTTGAGACTACCGTTTTACGCTCTGTTTTTTGCATTCGTTGTATTTTCCTCTTTCGAACTTGGATTTACGTGATTCAGGATGCATTGGAAAGCCGACGAGGAGATCTACAGGCTCCCATGATTGAATCATACATGGAATAACTAAGAAACGGGGGTGTTCCGCCTTTCGTAAACGACGCGGGGCTCCCGATCAACTTTCATTTTTGTTATTCCGAAGTTCCGTTGCTTCGTCTGACCCATCGACTCACTTCATGTGTATGTCATTGTCAAACAAGCTCTTGTAACTCAAATACTGACGTTCATCATCTTCTCTTTGTCTCGAGCCACGTGCGGGGACCTATAGGCAATTTTTGACGCCTACAACTACCTGCACCTATTGAGGAAGTGGATTGATTTATGTGTGTGATTATTTGTATGGTTATATTTAGATTTAATGCTAGAATGAGGATATTTTTACTTAATTCTTAATCTTTTGGAATATATGGTATATATATGGGGAGTTCTTTATTTGAATTTTTCATCCGACGTACTAGTTCCATTTGATTAAGGGTTGAGTGGGAATATAGTCATTCTGGATTGTTACGTATAAATATCCCTATATGCTTATCAAGAGTTTAATATTATGAAAGGTGTATGTGCGGGTTCGATTTCACCCTCGACATGCTTTCTAATACTATCTTTCAGTTAAGTATGATTTCTGAATTTCGAGGACGAAATTTTTTTAAGGGGGGAAGAATGTAAAACCCCAAAAATTTGAATATTTTTGTGATAAATAATAATAAACATATTATATATTTATAAATATCATATTATGATGTTTGAGTATGATAAGAATTGATTTGAGATTAATTTAATGTATATATTTATATATATAAGAGCAAATGCACAAATCATGCTCGATGTATAAATCTGGAAATTTATGACCAGTGGATAGATTTTGTATTTTACACACTGATACATTGTAAATATAGAAAAACTTAAAAGACCATAGTTGTAGATATCTTCAGCAGTTTTCCAACAAATCTTTAATCACCTAATTCCGAGGTCGGATACGAAAGTTACAGCCAAATACCGAAGAGTATGTTTCTGGTCAGACTTGGTTTTCTAGTTTCGGGTTTCGGGTTTTAGGCTGTAGTTTTTTTGGGTTTGCTGTCATATTTACACATATTTAAACATAAAAAACACCTCTTTTCTCCTGTGTTCCAAACCCTAGCATTCCCTTTCCCCTCTCTCAACCCCTAGTTCTTTTCTTTGGCGATTTTGACGGATTTCAGAGGATTTTTCAGCGGGTTTTGTGCAGTGCACCGAAGGGGATTGGTTCTCTTTCATGTGGAAGGATTTTTTCAGTATCTGAGATGAGTAACATCTCGCCCAACTCTGCGCCCTTTTATTTTGCATGTTTTATTCAGTTTTCGGATTTTTCGAACCTAAAACGTATTTTTAGTGTACAAAAGATAGATCTTTATAACTTATGAAGTGAGAATACATTATTAGAATTTTCTAATTGATTACAACAGTAACCTTGACAAATTTCAGATCTAAAGTTTATTAATCATGAATTAAATCACAAGTTTTTGCTTTTAAAATGTTTAAACATGTGTATATAAATGTTTAGGGTTTCGACGATATATTTACATGCTAATATTCCCTTTCATGTTGTTTCATATATGTTGATATCAGTAATATTATGCTTGAAAAATAATGATATCACTTCTAGATTTGTTTCGAAGCAGACAGAAACCTATGAAGGGTTTCTGCCTGTTTTGGTTGATCGCCGGCACAGTTTGTGTATGTTTACTTTTGTTGTGTGCTTTAATGTGAACGAGGAGTCGCCTCGAATATTTAGCGTTAGAAACTATTGTTTATTATGTATCTTCATATGTGAGATGGCTTGCGGACATGAGTTTAGATTTGCACACCAAGACACGTGTGAAATTAGTGTATATGTATCCTTTTCATTTATCTCATCAATATTCTACACATTTCATTCAGTCCATGTGTTGGGCAATTATTATGTGCAATCCATGTGTTGGACATTCATCATATTCAAGCAATGTGTTGGACATTCATTATATTCAGTCCATGTATTGGACATTCATCATTCAGTCCATGTGTTGGACAATTTATATATGCAGTCCATGTGTTGGGCATCCACTACACCTAGTCTTAGTCCATGTGTTGAACACCTATTTAAATCTTAAGTATGACACTAACACTTACATAGACTGGACATGACACTTATGTGGGTTTTGACATGACATGGTATTTGAGTTCTGAGATGGGTTAGTCTTCTTTATATTATTGTTCCTGTATTAGATCTTGGGTTTGGTAGTTAGAGATTTACAATTTGAGATACAAGGTATATACATAAGGGTTTTCTTGTTTGGATTATTTCGCTCGACGTACCTATGCTCGTGTTGTAATTTTCTAAATACTAAATCCTCTTATTGTTAGTATCAATGATTTTATGTATATATGTATTAACTACATTTTCTATATGCAACGAGCCCTCTCCATTGGGGTTGGTTGTGATGTTGCTCGCTAGCGCTTTGACGCTCGTTGTCCCCTTGTATTTCAGGTAAAGAGGTAGGTGTACGGAGAGTCATAGGTTGATGGCGATACTTATTAGCGTCCATCTTTCATTTTTATTTTTATTTTATTTATGGAGCTCTACTATAGACATTTTGTTTAGATATTTGAGAGTTATACTCTAGAAGTTGTAAAGGCTGTGAGCCTTATTTCCTTTTATCAGATATTTTATATTTGAGACTTGTTAAGATCTCCAGACTAGTTATTTCAGAGATTCACTTTATATTTTTGTATGTTGGATGATGAAATATCATTTTTATCTCTATTATTTCATCATATATCTCTTGTATTATTTTTTACTTGTTTTTGTACCTATATCTGTTGTTGACTCTACTAGAGAGATAGTAATTATGATGGTGAAACATGTTATTGCACGGTGTGGTGCATGGCAGGTTTGACATGCCTGGTTTCACCTCGGACTACAGCCTTATGTTAACCCAGGGGCATCACAGCTTCATTATGAGATACACTGTGTAATACACTTGTACACCGAGAGGAGTGTGTGGTGAGAGACGAGGTCGTCCTAAGAGGAGTGGGGTAGGTGATAATGCCTAGAGGTAGGTTATAATTCCTAACACTTGAGAAAGACACGGGCTAGAGACCAACACTTGAGGTGGTAGTTAGTATAGTTACATTGTGAGATTGTGAATGTTGGTCAGTGCACATTGAAAACCGATATTGTGTGGTGTTAACGTTATTCGGGTGAGCATAGAAAACCCGATTGTGATAATTGATTTCTCCCCGGGAGTGGGGAGCGAAGACGTAGGATGGAAGGTCCGAACTCTATGATCATATTGTGTGTTTGCATTGTTTATATTGCCCTATCACAATTATTTCTTTAGTTTAGATTGTTTACCCTTGTGTTGTTTATATATCCTTGCATATATTTCACCATATAGGATATATCTCTTTGATCATATTATATATTCTTGCTCATAACATATTGTATATCTATCTTTCAAGAATAATTCGTTAATAAGTTTTAATTGGTATAAAATCGGATTTGATTAGCATAAGACCCTAATCACCCCCTCTAGGGTCTAACAATTGGTATCAGAGCTTGGTGCTCTTTGATTTAATCATCTTGAGTTAAATATCCAAGTTATCTTTTTATGCTAATCTTGTTTAGATTTCATTTGTCTTGCTTGCACATATATATTTATCATGGACATGAATTGTGCACCTTTGTTAGGCTATGAATCAAATGTTGCTCCTAAATTCATTAATTTTCCCTATACACAATGGGCTTCTACCTTTGTTAGGCTATGAATCAAATGTTGCTCCTAAATTCATTAATTTTCCCTATACACAATGGGCTTCTAGATTTAAACTATTTGTGCAATCTAAAAATATTAATTTATGAGGAATTATTGATAATACTTATATTGTACCCACTATAGAGAAATCCAAGTGGAGTAAAAATGACAAAATATTGTTTACCATGAATAAGATTGTGTTAGAATATATGCTTAATGTACTTGATTCTTCTATTTCTAACAAGCTTGCTCATTTTGATAGTGCTTACAAATTGTGGATATTCATAGAAGCACATCATGGTAACTTGGAGCTTCATCATGCACTCGACCACTAGGCGTTAGCCCTAGTGTGGTATGCGGTTCCGAACCCGATAGTGATTTATCTAGAGATGAACTTGCTTGTGCTAGTGAAAAATTATTGCATGCCTATAACAAATTACATAAAAATTTTATAGATTTAAAAAACAAGCATGTTAATTTAGAATCCGATCATGAGGAGCTAGTGTCCAAATTTGATGTCATTGTAAAAGAAAATACTATGCTTAAAGAAAACAATGACTTGTTAAATTTGGAAAATAAAAATTTGACCTCATCCATTTCTAGCTTATCTCATGCTAAGAATAATGGCATACTAGAAGTAGAGAACATTAGAAATGAGTTTAATTCTTTTAGAAATGATCATATATGGTCTACTTCTAATGTTAATGCATATGTGCCTAATAATGAGTTGAATGATGTTAAAAATCATATTACCTCTTTAGATTCAACTCTTAATTCATGCATTGTTAATCATAAAAAACTTGTGGATATGTGTACCAAATCTAATGTAAAATCATCCACTCATTATGCACACATATATAACAAAGTTTACAAGTGCTCCATTTGTGGTCGTAAAGGCCATTTATCAAAATTTTGCTATGATACACACAAATATAAGAATGCTAAAGCTTATTGTGCATCTCATCAAGTTTCTTCATCACGTACACATGTACATGCACACACTCATAAAGTTCATCATTAGCATGCTCATGTGTTTAAATGTGATCTTTATGGACGTTTTGGCGATTTGGCAAAATTTTGCTATGATTTGAAAAAGACTTCACATTTGCCAAATGATTTTAAAAGACCACAAAAGTTTAAGTGTGATCATTGTGGTAGATTTAGTCATTTGACTAAGTTTTGTTTTGATTTGAAGAGAGTTTCCCATTTGCAAAATAATTTTAAAGAACAATCTATTTTTGAAAATGAGTCCTGTGCATAACCTTTTGGTCAACATAAACAAATGTTTCATTTCCATTATACTTATTGCAATCTGAAGGGTCATTTGAGTAATTTTTGTTATGACCGTGTCTGTGCATCACATGCGCCGAAGAGGGTTCATAACCCTAGGGCTTTGAGCTTAAATGATAAGAGTCATGTCCCTAAACCCTTTGGTACCAAGAATACTTGGGTACCAAGACATGTTTGAATTTTTTTTAACCAAGAATTTTAATATTTTTATTTTTTTGTCTTGGTTTTGAAAAATGTTTTTGAAATTTTTTTTATATGAAAACAACTTTTTTTTATTATTTCTTTTGTTTTCATGATTATTAGTTTCAATTTTAATGAGAGAATTATGTTTATATAACCCCTCAAATTTATTAGGTGTTTATTTCCCAAATCGTGTTTACCGGGTGCTAAAATATTTGTATGGGTTGAAACAAACAAGCTTAAGAAATTGATATATTATTCTCTCTTATATGGTCTACTTCTATGGATTTCATTTGATTTATGATCTCATTTGAGTGATTTGTTTTCATTTGAAAACTTTTTTCATGATACTCATGTTCTTCTTTCTTTTGATTTCATAAATCTATTTTTATACATGATTTTTAGGCTTGTGTTGAGACACACTATTTTATAATAACATATCATTATGTGTCCTCATTGTATTTTTTTGTATGTGAGTGGTGTTTAGCATATTTTTTATCTATGCTTGCTCATATATATTTGCCTTGATCTTTATTGTACATATTCCATAAGGCATTTTGATAAGGGGAGCAATCCCTATATTTGTTTTATACTCACCCATGTTTATTTGTAGGGGGAGCTTTCGCTCTCTTTATACTTTATGGTTTTCCCCTTTTTGATGTTGTCAAATGAGGAGAAATATTGTGATTATAGCCTTTCTTGTTTATATGCATGGTATACTATACTTTGTATATTCATTTTTTTTCATGCGTATATCTTTTTTGTAAATTATTTATCATCATCAAAAAGGGGAAGATTGTTAGCCTCTTTGTTTTGATGATGTTTAACAAATAATTTACTACTAATATTGTTTGTCTAGTGTTTGTGTTTATTTAACAAATAATTTACTACTAATATTGTTTGTCTAGTGTTTGTGTTTATCTATTTATTATAGACAAACAACATGTTGGAGGATGGATGGAATCGGTCTAGTGTTTGTGTTTATCTATTTATTATAGACAAACAACATGTTGGAGGATGGATGGAATCGAGCATCAACGATCATATCCAATGGAGGTTGGCGGAATATCGATGTGAAGCAATGCAATTCAAGTTAAAGATTCAAGTTCAAGATTCATCCGTAAGTTTAGCAAGAAGAGCATATTGAAGATTAAGATCAAGTTCGGGTAATTTAGTTTTGGAGTTTATATTATGTGTGTTAAATACTCTAAGCTCAATATCACACATACACACAATTCTTGATTTTGAGTAATTTTAAAAAAATATTAAGTTGTTGGTTTTTCGACTTAACAACCATTATATACATATTCTATTAAGTCTATAAAATTATTTTATAAGGTTTTAAAACATTGTTTAACTCAATAGTTAAAAATCAAGAAGTTTATGTACACATGTATTCAATAGTTAAAAATCAAGAAGTTTATGTACACATGTATTTACAAGTTTTGCAAAATACATGAGTTTTCACAAATGAATCAAGAAGTTTATGTACACATGTATTTACAAGTTTTGCAAAATACATGAGTTTTCACAAATGAGAAATTTAATTTGATAAATTCTTTTTGTAACATGTTCAATTTCATGTTTATAAATGTTTCTCAAAATTTTATTAATTTTAGAATTAATTTGTTATATTTAATTGAATTTACAAAATTAAGTTTTAAATAAGTTCATGTTCGTGCACATGTTCGTGCATGTTTTTGCAAAACAGATGAGTTTTCATAATTGGAAAATGCAATTTGAAAATTTTCTTAGTTTACATTTTTATCTTCATATGTACAAACATTTGCCCAAGTTTTACTAATTTTGGAGTTGTTTTGTTATTTTCAATTGAATTTACAAAATCGAGTTTTTAGCAGTTTTTTAGAAACTATATATCTGTGTTCAAAGATTTATTTCTCTCAACTTAGAAATGATATTTAAGAAATTCTTTCTCTAACATATTTAACGACATGTATAAAACCTTCCCTCAAACTTTCATGATTTTTAGAATTTATTTACTATTTTTAATTGATTGTACAAAGCCAGATACGTAGATTTCCAGATTTCAGAAACTATCAGTTTTCACGGTCGACCGCTACAGCCGACCATGCTACAGTGCGGTCGACCACCATAGTCGACCGTCTGTATTCCAAAGAGCAGTTTTGCAGTTTTACTTCTCGCGGTCGACCGTCACGGTTGATCGCCAATGTTACCGTTGCACAGTAACGGTAACTTCCTGATTTTTATTGGGTTTTTTGGGTTTTTAGGGTTGTTTTCTTCTACCCTATATATACCCCTTTGCCATAACTATTTTCTACTACTAAGGGATGTTTTAAATAAGTTTTTACAAGAGTTTAAGTTTTATTTAAGTGTGAGTTAAAAGTTTCAAGTTTGTGAAGATTGTTTCACAAGAAAAGGAGATCATCTTTGGTTTGAGCTTTCCACTTCACATCTTCATCTCTCTTATTCTAGAGAAGTTTTCTCAACTCAATTATCTAGCTTGTTTATATTTACATTGTCACATCTCTCTTATTCTAGAGAAGTTTTCTCAACTCAATTATCTAGCTTGTTTATATTTACATTGTCATATTTATATTTGCTAGACTTTAATTGAGTTTGATTTTATTTCTCTTTGTTTACCCACACAACCATTGAGTTTATTGTATTTGCATACATTGTATAATTGGGTTGTGGGATTATGTGACTTAGAGAGTGAGCCTACTTTGAGTTCTCATCTATTGTAGAGAACAAATTTGTTGTATTGTGATCTTCATTGTGAGATACACTTTGTAATACACTTGTACACCAAGAGGAGTGTGTGGTGAGAGACGAGGTCGTCCTAAGAGGAGTGGGGTAGGTGGTAATGCCTAGAGATATGTTATAATTTCTAACACTTGAGGGAGTAGTGGGGTAGGTGGTAATGCCTAGAGATATATTGTAATTCCTAACACTTGAGGGAGGCACGGGCTAGAGACCAACACTTAAGGTAGTAGTTAGTGTAGTTACATTGTGAGATTGTGAATGTTGATCGGTGAGCGTTGAAAACCGATATAGAATGGTGTAAACGTTATTCGGATGAGCATAGAAAACCCGGTTGTGATAGTGGATTTCTCCCCGAGAGTGGGCAGCGGAGACGTAGGACAGAAGATCCGAACTCCGTGATCATATTGTGTGTTTGCATTAATTATATTGCCCTATCATAATTGTTTCTTTAGTTTAGATTGTTTACCCTTGTGTTGTTTATATATCCTTGCATATATTTCACCATATAAGATATATCTCTTTGATCATATTGTATATTCTTGTTCATAACATATTGTATATCTATCTTGTAAGAATTATTCGTTAATAAGTTTTAATTGGCATAAAATTAGATTAGATTAGCATAAGACCCTAATCATCCCCCACTCTAGGGTCAAACAAATACCTGGGCACCACAAAGGTCTAAAAATCTTAGACGTGCTAAATTTGCAATATTGTCATAAGCTTTATCTGTGAAACTGCATGAGAAGAATAAATAACCTTGTCAAGAACCGTTCTTACCCAAAACCTTAGGATATTAAATAGGAGACATATATCAAACTACCTTTGAACTTCTGTCTGAAAGGTACATCTCAAAATTCAAACTAAGTAAAACTAAATAAATAAGTAAATCAATTCATGATATATCAGGTCCATTTTATTGAATGATGGTTACAATCAAAACAAATAGCTCCATACCACATGATGGCATGCGCAGAGTAATAATTCATACATGATACACATGAGTATTTCTGTCCAATGACATGGACAGAAACAAATCCATTACTGCTGACTCCAGCAAGGATTGGTCACAACCAGCTACAATATTTTTCAAACTTCGCCTAGGCCAATTTAGCCAAAGCATATAGAAGATGATGAATCTTGGGTGTGTTATGGGTCAAACCACAGCCTTTAGGAACAGTAAAGGTTGCCCATCAGTTTGGTGGTAGAGCATCAAATATTACAGTCTATAGTTGGTATTGGAACTCAGCCAATTAATGTCTTCTAGTAGATTAAAGAAAAAATTCAACGCTCCCACAAATAATAAATGACTATAGATCAAGAGATATTTATGTCCTTAAAAACTAATGGCACCAACATTAGGAGCTAAACAACTTAATTGGCAGTAAAAATTCAAATTTTAAGTATTCCACTTTCCTGTTGCAAATACACCAGAATTGGGTAATATAAACACCATAAGTGAAGAATTACAGGAAAACAGCAAAGAAATCAGCCAGGCAGACTGGCGGTCGACCGCCGCGGTCGACCGTGAACGTGCACAAAGACTACCATGATTCGGAGCTGCTGGCGATTGACCGCCGTGGTCGACCGCGAATGACTATAAAGGATTTATCTCTCGGGTTTGTGGTTCGGTCGACCGTCGTGATCGACCGCGAGACCTGCGCGGTCGACCGTCGCGGTCGACCGTCGATGATTTCTGGGCTGGGCTTTGGTTTTTGACCCGATTCATTTCTGAGTTATATATAACTCAAAACCTGATTGTTTAGGGTAATCTCAAGGACGAATTTGAGCAGCCTTGAAGAGAGAATTGTTGCATCCAATTGTGGGAGAGTTATGAGAGATCTAGAGCTTTGTTTTAGGGTTTGATCTGAGAGATTTGTAACTCTATTTGTATTCTCTTGATTTCTGATAGTAAGAACTCCCCCTCACCCCGTGGACGTAGGCAACTTGCCGAACCACGTATATCTCTTGTGTTATTTGGTGATTTTGCTTGTTTATTTGGTTGTGATCTCTCTTGTTTGGATTGTTTGATTCGACCGCTTCTGCGCCGCGCACAACAATAATTCCTAATACACTTCAAGAATCCAGACCACTTTGATCTTCAAGCTCCATATCAAAGTCCTATATGGAAAGTGAACCAGAATCCGTATGCCTCTCGGTCAATGCAACTGCAGCAGCCCTGGTTAAGAGTAACAAACGTAAGCAGTTGGTTTTAGTGGGAGCCTACCATGAAAGAATCAGCATAGTATCTAACATAAGATGTTTCTTTTATAAACTGAAATTTGACTGTCCTCTTCAAAGCTCAAATTTTGAATTGGATTCATTTTTGTACTAGTCCTGATATTTGACTGTCCTCTTCAAAGCTCAAAATTTCAATCAATGTTGTTTTCTACTTATGTGGGTTATCATCATTAGGAAGAACATTCCCTTCAGCAATTCAATTAAACCTCTGAAGTTTTATCCAAGTTAGGCACAATGAAATAATTAATAGAACAAAAATTCTCAATTGCGAAAGGAACAACATAGCATTACGGGATCATAAAAATTCTCAATTTTCATTAAAATATTTAACGGAGGGGGATATTAAATTTATACCTGACTCAAGATTGTGAGTAGCCAGCACCAGTGATGCAAACCCCTTGACGATCCTCTCGAGCATAAACAAAGCATAATCATCGTAACAAGCGTGGGTCTCCTGAATCGACGGGTGAATTGGTGAAGCGACGCCCAACGAACTCGCCAGCTCCGTCTCCCTCGTTAAATACGCCCCTCTTACCAACTTAAGCCCGATCAAGAACCACTCCACAGTCCGCTGCCTCCACAACTTGAAGTTGAGTGTCGGGTGGAGGTAGGGGTCGGACAGGAGGGCGGCGACGCAGATGGAGAGGGCGTTCAATAGCAAAGCAAAAAAGAAATTGTACACTGGCAGAAAGGTACATCTCAAATCTCAAACTAATTAAAACTAAATAAATAAATCAATCAATTCATGATATATCAGGTCCATTTTATTGAATGATGGTTACAATCAAAACAGATAATTCCATACCACATGATGGCATGCACAGAGTAATAATTCATACATGATACAGATGAGCATTTAGCAGCCAATGATATGGACAGAAACAAATCCATTACTGCTGACTCCAGCAAGGATTGGTCACAACCAGCTACAATATTTTTCAAACTTCGGCTAGGCCAATTTACCCAATACATATAGAAGATGATGAATCTTGGGTGTGTTCTGGGTCAAACCACAGCCTTTAGGAACAGTAAAGGCTGCCCATCAGTTTGGTGGCAGAGCATCAAATATTACAGTCTATAGTTGGTATTGGAACTCAGCCAATTAATGTCTTCTAGTAGATTAAAGAAAAAATTCAACGCTCCCACAAATAATAAATGACTATAGATCAAGAGATATTTATGTCCTTAAAAACTAATGGCACCAACATTAGGAGCTAAACAACTTAATTGGCAGTAAAAATTCAAATTTTAAGTATTCCACTTTCCTGTTGCAAATACACCAGAATTGGGTAATATAAACACCATAAGTGAAGAATTACAGGAAAACAGCAAAGAAATCAGCCAGGCAGACTGGCGGTCGACCGCCGCGGTCGACCGTGAACGTGTCACCAAAGACTACATGATTCGGAGCTGCTGCGATGACCGCCGTGGTCGACCGCGAATGACTATAAAGGATTTATCTCTCGGCGTTTGTGTCGGTCGACCGTCGTTATCGACCGCGAGACCTGCGCGGTCGACCGTCGCGGTCGACCGTCGATGATTTCTGGGCTGGGCTTTGGTTTTTGACCCGATTCATTTCTGAGTTATATATAACTCAAAACCTGATTGTTTAGGGTAATCTCAAGGACGAATTTGAGCAGCCTTGAAGAGAGAATTGTTGCATCCAATTGTGGGAGAGTTATGAGAGATCTAGAGCTTTGTTTTAGGGTTTGATCTGAGAGATTTGTAACTCTATTTGTATTCTCTTGATTTCTGATAGTAAGAACTCCCCCTCACCCCGTGGACGTAGGCAACTTGCCGAACCACGTATATCTCTTGTGTTATTTGGTGATTTTGCTTGTTTATTTGGTTGTGATCTCTCTTGTTTGGATTGTTTGATTCGACCGCTTCTGCGCCGCGCACAACAATAATTCCTAATACACTTCAAGAATCCAGACCACTTTGATCTTCAAGCTCCATATCAAAGTCCTATATGGAAAGTGAACCAGAATCCGTATGCCTCTCGGTCAATGCAACTGCAGCAGCCCTGGTTAAGAGTAACAAACGTAAGCAGTTGGTTTTAGTGGGAGCCTACCATGAAAGAATCAGCATAGTATCTAACATAAGATGTTTCTTTTATAAACTGAAATTTGACTGTCCTCTTCAAAGCTCAAATTTTGAATTGGATTCATTTTTGTACTAGTCCTGATATTTGACTGTCCTCTTCAAAGCTCAAAATTTCAATCAATGTTGTTTTCTACTTATGTGGGTTATCATCATTAGGAAGAACATTCCCTTCAGCAATTCAATTAAACCTCTGAAGTTTTATCCAAGTTAGGCACAATGAAATAATTAATAGAACAAAAATTCTCAATTGCGAAAGGAACAACATAGCATTACGGGATCATAAAAATTCTCAATTTTCATTAAAATATTTAACGGAGGGGGATATTAAATTTATACCTGACTCAAGATTGTGAGTAGCCAGCACCAGTGATGCAAACCCCTTGACGATCCTCTCGAGCATAAACAAAGCATAATCATCGTAACAAGCGTGGGTCTCCTGAATCGACGGGTGAATTGGTGAAGCGACGCCCAACGAACTCGCCAGCTCCGTCTCCCTCGTTAAATACGCCCCTCTTACCAACTTAAGCCCGATCAAGAACCACTCCACAGTCCGCTGCCTCCACAACTTGAAGTTGAGTGTCGGGTGGAGGTAGGGGTCGGACAGGAGGGCGGCGACGCAGATGGAGAGGGGTGGTGGGGGGTCGACTGGACTCGCGCGCTGCGTTACGTTCGAGGTTGAGTTCGAGTTCGAGTCCTCCTCCGAGTCATCGTATGACTTGGAATTCTTGATGGAGTTGAAGGAGAACTCCTACCGCTCGTCGACGAAGGGGCAGCCGCGCTTGCGGGAGGGGGATGGAAGGGGGAGGGGGAGAGGGGCTGAAAATATTGGCAGATGAAATCCGTGTCATTGTTATTCATCATTAGGGATATAAATATACAAGGGGTTTACATGGCTAGGAAATTAAGTTAGGTAACAATCCTAACGTAATCCAATCTCCAAGATTCTTTCCTACAAAATATAATCACTCTTAAATATAATATATACATTCCATATATAACAACGTGCCATATATGCCAATACTCCCCCTCAAGTTGGAGCATGAGGATCACAAGTGCCCAACTTGCCATGAAGAAAATTAAATTGAGATTTCCCCAAAGCTTTGGTGAAAATATCTGCAAGCTGAACAGTAGTAGGAACATAAGACGGGGAGATGAGACCCTCCTGAATAGCGTCACGAACAAAATGACAATCCACCTCAATATGTTTAGTGCGTTCATGGAACACCGGATTTTTAGCAATATGTAAGGCAGATTGACTATCACAAAACATAGGAATAGCGTGAGGGTGATGAATACCCAAACTGAGTAACAAAGCCTTCAACCACTTAAGCTCACATGTAAGGCCCGCCATAGACCGATACTCAGCCTCGGCAGAGGAACGAGAGACCGTATGTTGTTTTTTAGTCCGCCAGGAAATTGGTGACTGCCCAAGAAACACGAGCCAGCCAGATAGAGAACGCCATGTGAGTGGGCATGCTGCCCAATCAGAGTCACACCAACCTTTGAGAGATAAATCACTATCTGCGCGAAGAAGTATGCCCTGGCCTAGAGTACCTTTCAAATAACGCACAACACGTAAGGCCGCATCCTAATGATCTTGACGCGGGGCCTGTAGAAACTGAGAGAGAACATGTACAGAATATGCTAGGTCAGGTCGGGTGACAGTTAAATAAATAAGACGCCCTAGAAGACGCCGATAAGGTTCAGGGTCCTCAAGCAGTGCTCCTTTCGAACAAGCAAGCGAGTGATTCTGCTCGAGAGGAAAGGAAGCTGGTCGAGCACCAAGATGACCAGTTTCAGAAATAATATCCAGAGTATACTTCCACTGGCTAAGAAATAAACCGGAAGAACTACGTGCCACCTCGATACCAAGAAAATATTTTAAAACACCAAGGTCCTTCATATGGAAGCAATCACCCAGATACTGTTTAAAATGTTGGATCGCCACAGAATTATTCCCGGAAATAATCAAATCATCAACGTAAACCAAAACATTTAACTGGATATCACCCCGAGAACGAGTAAATAAAGAATAATCAGCATAGGATTGGAGAAATCCATATCCCTTTAGTGCAGCAACCAGTTTGGCAAACCAACAACGAGGTGCCTGTTTTAAGCCATATAAGGACTTACGAAGACGACATACCAAACTAGGATCCGATGTCACGAAGCCGGGAGGAGGTTTCATATAAACTTCCTCATCAAGATCACCATGTAAAAAGGCATTATGGACATCCATCTGATGTAGCTCCCAATTCTTTGATGCTACAACGGCTAAGAAAGCACGAACGGTCACCATCTTGGCGACAGGTGCGAATGTCTCGTTGTAATCGAGACCCTCAACTTGATGATTGCCAAAAACCACCAAACGAGCCTTGAGATGTTCAATGCTCCCATCAGAGTGGTACTTTATTTTGTACACCCAACGACAACCCAATGCACTTTTCCCGGGGGGAAGAGGTTCCATGGTCCAAGTAGCATTATCCTCAAGAGCTCGGATCTCAGAGTGCATAGCATGACGCCAACCTGCATCTTGTATAGCTTCCTTAAAAGATTTTGGCTCACAACCTGCAGTAACTGCTGCAAGAAAATCTCGGTGGCGCTGAGAAAATTTGTCACAGTTAACATAGTGTGCTATAGGAAAAGGAGTACCTGAGGAAAGCTGTGGCGTGGGTGAAATAGGAGATGGACTCTTTTTAAGAACTGTATGCGTAGCATAATCACGTAACTTAATGGAGGGAAACTTCTCACGCCTGCCTCGACCTAAGGCCTGCTCATCGGCAACTGTCTGTTCATCGGATCCTACCTGTTTGCCGGAACTGGAGGTAGCACGAGTAGATGTCTCCTCCTGCGGCTGTGCATGCGTGCTATCGACACGATGAGTATCCGCTTGGATGTGCCCAAGTAATCCAAAAAATCTACACCCCCGTCAAAGAAAGAAGGAAACTCGGCAGAGGCTGGATCATCCGAAGGAGCAGTGAGATCGGCAAAAGGGAACATATTCTCATAGAATTTAACGTCTCGAGAAACGAAATATTCTTGATTGTCAAGGTCAAACAATCGCCATCCTTTTTTGCCAAATGGATAGCCCACAAAAATGCATTTTCTACTACGACTTGCAAATTTATCCCCTTTTTCCCGCTGGTTATGAGCAAAGCACAAACATCCAAACACCCGCAGTTCATTATAACAAGGCATAGTTCCAAATAAAACCTCATATGGTGTATGATTTTGAAGTATACTGGAAGGAGTTCTATTGATGAGATGAGCAGCTGTTAAAATACATTCCCCCAAAAAAGATACAGGTAAGTGACCTTGAAATCTCAGGGCGCGGGCCACATTCAAAATATGACGGTGTTTACGCTCAACGCGTCCATTTTGTTGAGGTGTTCCCACACAAGATGTTTGAAACAAAACACCATTGGCAAGAAAATAATCTTTTAAACAGTTAAATTCTGTACCATTATCACTACGCACCATTTTAATCGTTTGAGAGAATTGCCTATCAACCATGGCAACAAAAGACATAAACATCTTGAACACCTCCTTTTTATCAACCAACAAATATACCCACACAGCACGGGAAAAATCATCCACAATAGTCAAAAAATATTTTGCACCACAGGAAGAAGGAGTGTTATAGGGCCCCCACAAATCGCAATGAATCAACTCAAATATCCGAGAGGATTTATTATTACTTAAAGGAAAAGGATCTCTAGAATGTTTAGCACGATGACAAGTTTCACATGGTTTAGATAAGTGTTCTGTAGTATTACTCACAGGAGGAATCAACTTAACGACATTCTCGGATGGATGTCCCAAACGTTTATGCCAGAGGTCCACAGAAGAGGTCACATTGTTCACCATAACTGTTTGCACCGTTGATATCCGCCTGAAGTAGTAGAGTCCATCCCGTCTTTCACCCATTCCAATCAGCTTCCTCGAGTGAAGGTCCTGAATAGCACACATGTTAGAAGCAAATTGAACAAAGCATTTCATATCATCATTATGTTGCGAGACTGAAATCAAATTGCAATTTAATTTGGGAACATAAAGAACATGTCTGAGACAAATCTGATCAGAAAGTTGTATATTCCCCTCCTTAGTGGCAACCACTTTCTGACCATCGGGTAGACCAACGGGGCATGCGGTTATGGCTTGAACATTAGTGAGAGAAGCAAGATTACCGGTTACATGATTTGATGCGCCGGTATCAATAATCCAAGAAGTAGTATCAAACTCACCATTCATGCGTTCAGTAGAGGATTGTGGATTACCAAAAGCCGCCACAAGAGCACGCTATTGCTCAGCAAAAAAACCGGGCAGAGGTACCGAAGCCGACACAGACCCGCCAGTCGGTCCAGCGCTGGTCTGTCCAACGGTCGTACCAGGACCATTTTCCATGATAGCTGCATTCGCCCGAACAATCTCCTTACCACCACCAACACCCGAGGATGCCAACTTTCCACGACCAGCCCCTTTTCTTTCAGTACTTGGTCGGTCGCCCCACCACTTAGGATAACCAAGCAACTGGAAACAATTCATAACATCGTGACCTGGATGCTTACAATGAGAGCACATCAAACTGGACTTATCAACCTTGGTCGTGCGACCCCGTCCTCGACCTTCCGTACGTACAGCAAATCCCACCACATCCTGCCGCTCATCTTTGGATTGAGTAATACCACGAACGCGCTCCTCCTGAGAAATCTGGTGAAAAGCACGGTTGAGTGTAGGAAGCGGGACTTGAGAAAGTAAGTTGGAACGAAGATTCCCATAGTGATCAGAACACAACCCCATTAAGAACTGGTGAAATCGTTCCGCTTCCCGACGTTGTTCATGCAAAGCACCCAGGTTGCAAGTACACTTACCGCACTTACAACCAATAATTGGTTCATAATTATTGAGTTCATCCCATAAAACCTTAAGCCGCCCAAAATACGTAGCGACCGGCATGGTCTTGGATTGCTCACACCGAGCAATATCAGTTTTTAGTTGATGAATACGTGGCCCATCAACTACCGAAAACCGTTCCTTCAAATCTTCCCAAAGCAGTTTCGCATCATCATATTTGGAGAGGGTAAGTTTTACCTCAGGAGTAATAGTATTCATGATCCATGACACAAGCATGGAATGAATAGTTAGCCAATCCTCCTCTGTACAAGGTGGTTCAGGAGCTTTGATAGTACCATTCACGAATCCAAATTTGCGCTGTGCCTGGAGAGTAAGACGAATAGAGCTAGACCAATCATCATAATTGTCACCGTTGAGACGAACCGGAGTAATAAAATCACCGGGACGATCCTGGGGTCCCAAGAAATATGGTGAAGTATGATCAATTTTTGCCGGCGGTGTCTTCGACGAAGCCGTATTGTCGCCGTCCACCATGGCAGTACCGTCCGTGAGCCCTAGCCGATGGGCTCTGATACCATGAAAATATTGGCAGATGAAATCTGTGTCATTGTTATTCATCATTAGGGATATAAATATACAAGAGGTTTACATGGCTAGGAAATTAAGTTAGGTAACAATCCTAACGTAATCCAATCTCCAAGATTCTTTCCTACAAAATATAATCACTCTTAAATATGATATATACATTCCATATATAACAACGTGCCATATATGCCAATAGGGGCATTTCAGGAAGAGGAGGGGAGAGTAAGGGGTCTTGGGAGAAGAGAGATGAGTAGAGGGAGGAGAAGTCGTCTTCGAGAATGTTCATGGAGGATGAAGAGGATGAGGGAGAGGGATCCAGTGAAGGCCTTAAGTTTGGGAATTAATTTTAGGCGGATTGGTGATTTTATTTCATAGTTGGCGGGGAAACAAAATTTCGGGATGAAATTTTTGGGGAATGGTGCACGCTTGTGGACCCACCATTCTAGACGTAAATTTTCCATCTAGGATACTTCCTAGATGGAAAATTTATGTATAGGATGCTCACCCTAATTAAAAAAAATAAAAAATTACTAAAACCATCTACTTTGTTATTTTAGACGAAAATTTCCGTCTAGAATAATTTTTTCTAGATGGAATATTCTAGACGGAAATTTTTCGTCTAGTTGAATATCAAACTAGACGGAAAATTTTTTGTCTAGAATATTCCGTCTAGGATGTTGGATTTTCTACTAGTACAACTACTATTTGATTTTGGAGCTTCTCATTCTTTTATTGCTGCACAATTTGTTAGAGAGCAAGAGTTTCCATGTGATACTTTAGAACATGAAATGTATGTTAGCACACCAGGAGATAGCATACTAATATCAAATAAGTATTTTAAATGTAAGATAAAAATAGTGGATATGGAGCTTCTAGCGGTACTGATCATCCTTAATATGCATGATTATGACATCATTCCAAGAATGGATTGGTTATGTAGAAATCATGCTTATATTCTTTGTCAAGAGAAAAGAGTGGTGTTTAGAATTCTCAATAAATCAGAGTTTTTCTTTGAGGGTAGTAAGGTGCAAAAGCCTATGCACATTATATCAGCCCTTCAAGCTCATCGCATGTTAAGAAGCGGGTGCACTGGTTTTCTAGCGTCAGTGCAGGTCTTAAGCCAGAAAGAAGTTAGTCTGGATCAAATTCCTATCATGCGTGAGTTTCCCGATGTCTTTCCAAAAGGTCTCTCCGGAATGCCACCCGATAGGGAAATAGAATTTTCTATTGAACTAGTTCTAAAGACAAGTTCGGTCTCAAAGGCCCCTTATAGAATAGCTCCAACAGAGCTAAAAGAACTTAAGGAGCAGTTGCAAGAACTTCTGGATAAATGGTTTATTAGACCCAGTATTTCACCTTGGGCACACCGATGTTATTTGTGAAGAAGATAGTTGGTAGCATGCGGTTCTGTATTGATTATTGAGAGATCAATAAGGTGACTATACGGAATAAATATCCCTTACTAAGAATTGACGATTTGTTCGACCAATTGCAAGGAGCTCGGGTGTTTTCCAAGATCGATCTGCAATCGGGCTATCATCTACTGAAGATTAAGGGTGAAGACATTCCAAAGACTGCATTTCATACCCGTTATTGTCATTATGAATTTCTTGTATTACCATTCGGGTTAACGAATGCACCTGCATTTTTCATGGATCTCATGAATAGGTGTTCAAGCCCTTCTTAGATCATTTTGTGATGATATTTAGAGATGATATCTTGATATATTCGAAGAACCAAAAGGAGCATGAGGAACATCTACGGCATTTGCTCAATGTTTTGAGAAAGGAAAAAAAATCTATGCAAAATTTAAGAAGTGTGAGTTTTGGTTAGATAATGTGTCTTTTCTAGAACATGTTATTTTGAAGGATGGAGTCTAAGTAGATCCAGCAAAAGTTAAAGCAGTTGTGAATTGGAAAAGACCAACAAATGTTCATGAAATTCGCAGCTTTCTTGGCATGGCGGGTTATTATCGGAGGTGTGTAGCAGGATTTTCTCGTATTGGCTCACCTTTGACCTGTTTGACTCAAAAGGGAATCAAATTTGTTTGGGCTGAAGGATGCGAAATGAGTTTTCTAGAGTTAAAGAACAAACTAGTATCTGCACCAATTCTCACTATACCAATTGTAGGAGAAGATTTTACCTTGTATAGCAACACCTCTCATAAAGGTTTGTGATGTGTCCTCATGCAAAATGGAAAAGTGGTATCTTATGGTTCTCGACAGTTGAAACCTTATGAGCAAAATTATCCAACACATGATTTTGAGTTGGAGGCTATTATTTTTTCCTTAAAAATTTGGAGACATTATCTTTATGGAGTGCATTATGAAATTTATACCGATCACAAGAGTTTAAAATATATTTTTACTCAAAAAGAGTTGAACATTAGGCGAAGGAGATGGTTAGAGCTACTTAAAGATTATGATGTTAGTATTAATTATCACCCTGGAAAAGCAAATGTAGTTGCTGACGCCCTTAGTCGAAAGAGTAATATAGCTTGTCTCATTACTCGACAAAGGCATATATTAGAAGATTTGGATCGATTGAGAATTGAGATCCGATGTCAACAACCATTGGCCAAATTGAATAACATCTAGGTAAAACCTGCTCTGGTTGATGAGATTAAGATTACCCAAAAGATGACTTGGATTTGAAAGTCATCCGAAAAGGAGTGGAAGATGGTAAACAACCAGATTTTGTAATACATAGTGACGGATGCCTTAGGTTCATAAATTAACTCTGTGTTTCGAATAATCTTAGAATTAAAGAAGAAGATTTTAAAGGAGGCTCATCGTTCTGGATATACAATGCATCCTGGTGGAACCAAAATATACAAATATTTGAAGGAGATATACTGGTGGAATAATAAGAAGAGAGATATTAGCAAATATGTTTTAGAGTGTGAAATATGTCAGCAAATAAAAGCAAAGTATCAGAGACCAGTCAGATTAACTCAAAATCTCGACATACCAATGTGGAAGTGGGAGAAAATTTCAATAGATTTTATCACAGGGTTAGCATGTTCTACAAGAGGTAACAACGCTATATGGGTCATAGTGGACCGTCTGACTAAGTCGGCTCACTTCTTGCCAATCAATATGAAGTTCTCATTGGAAAAGCTTGCGAAGTTGTACATTACTGAAGCAGTTAGTATCACGCCCCGCTTCCCGAAATACGCAGGAATCAGGACGTGAACAAGTCTGTGACGTATTGGATTGAGGAAAATAAATAATAGACCATTTCTTCTCAACCTAATACGCTAAGCGTCAAGCAATATAAAGTTAAGGTACATGTCCTAGATCACAGTAGCGAGAATATAATAAACAACTCAGAACAAAATGATACATATCATAACTAAAATATTATCTCAGACATAATATTCGGGTAAACATGCCCTGATACAGATCCATCCAATCGAATACTGAAGGAATATAAAATACATCGATCAAGCGGTTATGGAAAGTGCTTCAAAAACAAACTGAAAGGAATAACTAAGCTTCGGCTTCTTCTTCTGCTCGGTCTATAAAGCACTCCTGCTGAACGTGTCTCCAAGCTGGACCTATTCATCCTCTAAATCTGACGTACAACCCGAGAGAACAAGAGTACGTCAGTGTGTGTGGCACATGGCAAGATCCCAAAAGGAAGAATAGAACGGTCGAATGACCAATGCAATAACAATAATAATGAGTAGAAACGTGCAGTTGGAATACTAACAAGCTAGATGCAATCCACCACTAGAGTATAACAATCGAAAGAATCCATAAACATTCGAGTAACAAGGTCATACAACTAGATAGAATTAATAATTAAAAATCTACAACACGAGATGTAGTATGTCGAGCGAAATAATCGAAACAAGAAAATCCTCATGTATATATCATATGTCTCAAATTGTAGATAATTAAATATTAATCCCGATCTATGTATGAAAAAAATATAACTAGTCCATATCTCACAAGAATCAATAATCATCTAAGTAATGAGGTCATGTAACTAACCATCCTATAACAGGTTACTGGTCCATATCTTACATATATTCAACGTTCATATTATTATATAACTGACTGTTCACAAATCCTCTACATGCATCCAATGCTGCTACACGAATCGGTCAGAAGACTACACACAATTTGATTTCGGCCTTGTCCGAACTCAAGCAAAAATTGGGTGACTACACAAATTTACTGACCAAAGTGACAACACGAACTCACTTTAGCCTAACAAACCAACCCTAGTGGCTACACGAATTCACCGGTGCAAGCCTGGAAGATACATCAACAGGCACATCCGATCACATGAACCAAGACTTTTTCACCCCAACTCTTCTTGTTTTTCTAAGTCAACAAACATAACTTACTCTAGATCTCTGGTCCACCTCCTAAATTTAGTCAATACACACACATATGGCACTAAGTCTTGTTCATGACGCGCAAAGACATTAAGTCATGAACTACTTATTGGTTTCAAACACAACAAGGAATAACAGATGCAGCTAATTTTATGCAATAAAATCATGGCATGTCTTATAATTAAATCTAAGAATTATAAATCATAAACAACATCTATATAATTTAAAATAATCATTTTCCATAATAATTTATTTTAAATCATTTCTCATTATAATTAATCTAAAATAATTACTTTTCAAAAAATAAATTCTTTTAAAATATATATAATTACTTAAAATAATTCCTCTTTCAAGATAAATTATTTATTCCTCATTAAAATCATTCAAAAATAATTTACTTTTCAATAAATTCTTTTAAAATATTTATTATTCTAAAATGATTCTTTTTTCAAAATAAATTCTTTTAAAATATTATAATTATCCTAAATAAATTCTTTAAATTTATTATAAGTTCTCTAAAATGATTCTGTTGTTAAAATAAATTCTTTTAATTTATTATAATTATTTTAAAATACTTTTTATCATATTATTATGATTTATTTAATATTATTCATTAAACAAACCTATGCAGATAATTACATAATAATTTAACATAAGCAGATAATTCACAATTTCATCAACAAGCCCACGTAGATAATTATTAATAGATCTAAATTCTAATAAATAACGATTAAAAATGTAAATTAGCACGATAAATATAAGAATTGCAATAAACTAATCTGGAATTAGAATCTTACGTACAATTAACAAAGCTAAAAATTATACGAAATAATAAACGGGGAAAATAAGGATTTTGCCTCGCGGTTTTTGTCGAACGAATCGATGTTGTCGTGCGAGGCTACGGGTTTGTGGATGAGGCGGCGACGACAAGAGATGGCAATGATGCTAGGGGAGTAGGGGATGAGAAGACTGCTGGTCAGCGGGTTTGGGGCTGATGGAGGACCGGCGGATCGAACTGTGGAGGTTGCAGGGGGTGGTGGCTTGCGCTGTTCGATCTGTAGGCTTCAGGGCTAAGGAGTAGATGATGATCGGAGAAGGGGGTGAGCGAGGTTCGGTGTTGGGGTGGCGGCCTGAGGTCGGGAGTTGGGTGATGGAGAAGAAGGAGGAAAGCTCGGGGAGGAGTGGGGAAGGAGGCTGGTGGCCTTAGGGCGGTGCTGCGAGGGATAGCGTTAGGGAGCTCACGGAGGCGGAGATCTGGCTAGGGGCATGGATAAAAACATCATAATGCCACTTCGTGATAGAGACAGTCTATGCGAATGGAGCTTATCGCCTCCTCAAGCCCAATGGCGATAAGATCATGATGCCCATCAACGGCAAATACTTGAAGAAGTACTACCCTTAGTTCTCCTCCCAGACTCCCACGAGTGCATGAGTCTAAACTGGTCCTCCATCCTCCAACTGGTATAAGAGGTTAAACTATTCCCTACCCGATGATGGCGAACCTCTCAAAACAGGCGGGACTAGCATTTCAGGTGGGCTGCATCAAACGCCCACTTGGTCAAACCTTCAGATAGTTAGGACCAGAGCCACAATCCCCCGCCAATCCTCTTCAATAGGATGGCGGGACCCCTACTGTCACGTTAACGGTCACCTCTGACAAAATCAACTTACCAATCCTCTTCAAAAGGATGGTAGGTCCTCAAAGTCGTTCCGATCGCGACAATCCCTGTCACGTTAATATCAAACCTCTGACAAAATTAACTTACTAATCCTCTTCAAAAGGATGGTAGGTCCTCATAGTTGCTCCAATCGCAACGAAACGTCATCAGGTTAATGATCACCTCTGATGACCGGCGCCGTTATTCCTATGAATAACACAACCTAAGTAATAACTTACTATGCGACGTGTTATTACTTCGGTCAATGGTCACACTCCTACGTCCCTGAACTACTTGACCTATGCCGGATGTCCTAACGTACCCTTAGGATAACCGATGGGTAGTAGCCTACCATGCGACGGCTTCTACGACAATCGATCATCATATTCCGACATCCCTGAACGATTCGATTATCATCCGTGTCGTCGCCCACCCGCGCGGCGACAATTATTAAGGACGGCTCGGCAGACGACGTGTCCCGCTGTTCCCTCAAACAACAACTCGCCAAGTGGTGAGTAAAAGTTGTGTCCTTCAGTTGGTTGCAAGCGACGGCTCTTCGCCTCTACCTAAGGGTTACCCTCGGGCCGCAACGTGAAGGTCGGAGTTAATCCGACCCCACGCAGCGAGCAGCCAAGGGCAGAAAAGGGACCTAACGACTGAATCCAAAATAGATTAGTTGAAGATTCGCCATATTTCCAGAGATGGCGTGAGTAGCCCAACTCGAGCGCCGGACAGCACAGACGAATCCAACCTGAAGACAAAACACAGGTCGAGTACATACCGACACCAGGAAATAAAAAAAAATTGTGCGTGCAAAAGAGGATAAACTGATACCAAATGGCCATTACGGGCCAAACTTTCATGCATCAACCAAGTTACAATAAAGAAAAAGAGAAAGAGGCGCTTAAACAAAATAGGCACTAAAGGAGCTTCAGTAGACTGAAGGCGGCGATCTTAGCCTTGACCGTTGCAAGATCCGCCGCACGCTGGGCCTTTGCCTCCTCCTCTTGCTTCTGCTGCAGCCTGGCGAGAGCAGCCTCGCCATCCTCTTCCTCCTGGCGAAGGAGTTGAAGTGCCCTGTCCACCGCTCCGGCAGCATGGCAGATCTCCATATTCTCCCGCTCAAACTCCCGCAGCCTTGCCTCGCCACGAAGGGACCCAGCGCATCATCGAACGCAGTACGCTTTGCTGCTAGAACGCCTTGGAGCTCGCGCCTCCTTCTACCTGGGACCTACGTTTCGCCGCTCCTCTCACACTCGAGCCATGAAGCGCATTTGAGATCGAGGCGCGTGGCGCGGTCGAAGAAGCATCATCATGCTGCAACTCCTCCAGCGCTACATTCCAACCCTTCTAAGATGACGAACTCCTACACATCGTCGTGCCCGAGCTGGGTAAAACGCCCACTTCGGCGTGACCGCCCTAGACCGCCTCACGAGAGAAGCCACGTCGTAATTCTCCCGGCACTTTGCGACGACAACGCGCGTTCGGCCGCACCAGGCACCCTCCATCCACTGGAGGATCTTCGAACGGCGGATGTCAGACGTGGGGTCCGGCTGCCCAGAAGCACCCCTGAGCGAGCTCGGCGGTGTGAGAAACGGCGGCACACGACGTCAACGACGGTGGCAGAAGAGCCGACGCCTTCGGAGGCGCTGTGGTCGGATGAAGAGGCCATAAGTCAAAGAGGGTTTCTGCAGTAGTTCTCTTCTAGCGGATTATCTCGACGATGTGAGAACCTTGCTGAAAAGATGGTAAGTGCAGGGTATATATCCGAAGACCCAACGGCCGGGATTTATTATCCCAAGCAATCGAGCGGCTCAGGTGTCCTGCGACGCTTCGAGCTCAACGCCAATAAAGGCCATTCCTCTCGTGACCCCAAACCGACCGATCGGATTGAGCGCAAGAGGCGAAGCGTTCTGTCACTTCGCCATTAATGAGCATTAACGCACCCCCAGGACCTTAGTTGGCAAGCACTTGGGCCCGCAGACAGACGCGTGGCACGAGTTTCGCCCACATTTGAATCTTCGACTGTAAGACAAATTCTCCGATTACCTGAGTTTTGCCTACAGTATGAACTCGCCAGCAGTCGAATTTAACCTTTAAGCAAACTCGCCATCGAGTGAGTTTCACTTGCAGCGTGAACTCGTCAGCATTTTGGAGGGTGACTTGCAGTGCTAATTCGTAATCATTCGAGTTTTCGCCTACAGCATGAGCTCACCGACATTCGAGTTTGGCTAAACGAGCTCACCAGCAGCTTAGTTTAGCCTCCCACGCAAACTCGCCGTCACTCGAGTCTGCCTGCAGCGGGAACTCACCTGTATTTGAGTTTAACCTTTGACGCAAACTCGTCACCGCTCGAGGAGTTTTGCCTGCAACATGAAATCGCCGTCGGCTATGCAAGAAAAACACTGAATGTCGACATACTAAAAGGAGGTGTGCGTAACAAGAAAACACGAACTTCATTAGCTGCTTCTAGACAGTACATTTGAACAAAGTTATGACTTTGCAACTAAGAAAGTCATAATATTACATTCAAGAAGCAAAACATGCACCCAGTTTTTAAGACAATACATTTGAACAAAGTTATGATTTCATAAACGAACAAGTTATGACATGGTTTTGAAAGCAAAGCCGGCAAAATGTCTTAACATGGTCACAGGCCTGAGATCTCAGTCCAACAAGCTAAAAGATTTGAGCTCTTCTTTGACCGCTGCCACTCTTCTCGCGTGGTCCTCCCGAGCTTTGTCTTCAGCCTCCTTCTGAATCCGGTCTTCAAAGCCCGACCTGGCGGCAGCATCTTCCTGGCGCAAGGCGTGGAGACTCCGAGTTTCTGCCTCAGCAGTCTTGCTAACCTTTACGACCTCGGATTGAAGCCCCCTCAGAGTCACCTCCGCCTGCTCCAACTCAGCTCTCAGGTGAGATATGGTGCGATTGAGGTTGATTATCCTCTCCTCAAAAGAGTGCTGTTGATCCACCCAGAAGGCGATAGTGGATTCCAAGTCCGCTATTTCCCTAAAGCGGACCTCCTGCTCCCAGGCTTCCTGACACCTGACATGAACCAGGAAAGACTCCACGTCAACCTCCGGACCTTCCCGTAGCAAGATCTCTAGCCTCACCAAGCGTGACTCCAGGAAAAGGAGCTTCTGCATGCAGCGCGTAGCAACCCGGTTCTCGCCCAACCGCCTGAGGTCAACCATGCGATCCAAGAGAGACTGTTTGAAGTGGTTGTAGCTTCCCATACCGAGACTGACAAGGGAGATCACCTGCTTCACGGCGTTCTCGAACTCTTCAAGGCGAGCCTGTAGAGACAAGGAATCAGAGGAAACATGCTCTTGACCCGGAGCGAGCGCCGTGATAGGTAGAACCTCGAGACAAGGTTCAGTTCCCGGCTGGGGAACAGAGCCAGAGGCAGAAGAAGTCGCGCTACCCTCAGACTCATCTTCGGAAATTAAAATAGGCTCGGCCGCATGCTCTTCGACAGTTGGTACCTCTCCTCGGTCTGTGAAACACAACAACAACACAGGGAAGAGTTAAATGAAGAGTACCTACTCGACCCACGCGAAAGTCGGGACGGCAGCCTCGGCGCCGCCAGAAGAAGACGCCTCCTTCCTTTTCTTCAAAGCAACTCTCTTTAGCTTCGGTGCCATTATGAGTACAACGAAAAGAAAATTTGGGTTTCCTCTGGAGAAGACAACGAAAGAAACTGTAGCCTCTCTTAGCAAAGGGTAGGGGCGTTAAATACTCTAATCCTAGGCGGTTTTTCGCCACTAGATTGGACCGTTCAGGGCTAAACAGTCGAGAGTAAGGCCAAACAAATCGGATCTCGCATGGACGGCCCGGATCCAACGGTTCCTGGACACGATCTTCAGCAACGACCCGAATTGGGCGAAGCAGACGAAGAGCCCCACTGCGCCGTATTTAATGCGAAACGACGTGCCCACGTCTCCTTGGCTGTCGTGCGCATGGATTAACATGTGGCCCACTGAAAGTGGAGCCCACCCAACGCCGAATTCCCGTGGGTCAAAACCAATTGGATTCGCATACCCTCGGGAACTTGAGTCAGTTCCAAATCCGCGTGCGGACGAAATCCACCTGCAGGTGAGACAAGCTTACAACTGAAGTGTGCCGACAGCTAGGATCCCCCTGCGGCTAGGATTTTCCCACGCCCAAACCTTGATTAATGCATGTTAAAAAAAAGAAAGAAAATGGAGGATCCTCTATGCCAATAGCTTCATGGGAAGGGCCAACTGTGAATGCAAGGAGAAGATTAACAAATGCCCCTTCGGCACAGAGGGATCAACAACGTTAGGGCCTACGCTTACCTGAACCACCAAGCTCTTCCACGTCTTCAGTCCCCCCCTCTTCGTTAGAAGGAATGGAGATCACTCTCTCAGCTGCACCTGCACAAATTCGGCAAAAACGTTAGGGGGTGCATATTCGACTTTGTACCCAAGAGTGCCGCACTAAAGGATTACCTCCTAATGCGGGCGTAGGAGTCGTTGAAACCCCCGCTTGTGGTCCCACACCAGACGGAAGAGGAGTGTCCTTCGAGGTCGCTGGAGCCGCCTCCGATGCAGAAGAAGGAGTGGAATGAGCAGCTCCAGCACCAGAGGCAGTCACTCCAGGAATAATCACCTGTGCAGCATCATCCTGACCCTCCGCCGCTCTGGCGGTCTCAACAGTCTCTTCACAACGGGCCTTCTTGGCCGTTTCTGCCCTGGAGCCTTCAGCCACCGTCTCCCACTATTGCTTAGAGAGCAGCGAACTACTCGGAGATAGGAGGGGCATCCCCATCTGCCCAGCTATCGTACTCTGGGCTCGCTCCAGACGCTCGTCCGCCCGAATTAACTCATCTGATTCTCCCCGTTCACTTTAGGGATCCAACGGAAGACTAGGAGAGGGAACTCGGACCTCGGGCGCCTCTGATTCATCTAGGCCCACGTCGAAACCCTCGATGTCTTCAGTCGGATCTTCTGAAAACCATTCCCTAGGAGTTTGGCGACCCCTCCGCCTCGAAGTACGGAGAGGTCCTCTGGGAGGACGCCCGTGTTCCACCAAACAGGAACTCTAGAACCGAAAGCCCTCGGGATTGGCGCTGGCGCCCCGATACCACCGGCAGTACAGGAGCGTATGGTGCAAATCACGATCCTTCACAGGTAGTTCAAAACGGGCATGGGTACCACCAGCATGAGTCCAGAACCATCCCCGAGCTCCATCCACCAGCCCACCCTCGAAGTGCAGGTAGGGATTGATGTTTCCCATGTATAGTTGGTCGTACCCAAACTGGCGGGCAAACCTACAAGGGATGTATGGTTCAAGGTAGCACACAGAGCCTGTCCGCAGGATATGATATCTTGGTCGAATGTTCACCAACCATCGAAAAGCATCGTGGGAAAGGACGGTGTGATGACCCACCGTCGATACGTCCCTAAGAGACTCCCCATACCCCCCTCCGCTGAAGTAAGGGAAGAACCGGCGAAAGTTATAGTAGCCGAAATGGGAGAGCTTCTTCCGCGCATCGGGGATGTCTTTACACTTCCAAGAGCACTTTTCCAGACGCTGAACGAATGGAACGAACTCGTCCCTTTGAAGAGTCGCTGGAGCACTCATCAAACACTCGCAGTGGTATACGAACCACGCCAACGGATAAGTGTAAGGCAGCCCTACCCTAGGGTTGGGAGTCCTGATGACCTCTCCTTCCCCCTCGTCGATGGTCGATACACGACAGAATTGGGCCGTCAGGGTACGGAGTCCACGATGGATACATGCCACCATAGCCGACACCAATGCGTAGGACCTCCCATGGGCCAAGTGAACCGCGGGATACACAACCTCCACCGGAAGCGCCTCAAACGAATGAATGGGGACCACAGACCTCTTCAACCACAACATGAGGTACCCAGCGAGCAGAGCCCTCCTGGATATAGGGGACTTGGCTTGGTGGTGAAACGAGTGAAAGACCGTGCCGAGTTTAAATCCGCCCTCGTCACGCTCAAGGGTCACGGTGCCTCCCCCTTCGGCTGTCCTCCTCTCCACTTCAGACTGGTCACACTCGCCCAGTGGAAGAGCAGGCTTCCCTTTAACATCATTCTCTGGGAACAGGTAATCAGCCCAGTTCTTGTGGCTGATCCCGGGAGCCCTCTTCTTCTTCCCCTTGTGATCCACCGCCCCTAAGGTGTTGAGGTAGATATGGTAATAATAGAGCAACTCCCACAGAGTCTCAACCACCAAAGGTGAACGGTCTGAAAGCTGGTCAATCTAATCTTGGCCCGGGGCATACTCCTCATATGGGAAGTCTCCCAGAGGCAGCCCTGACACGTCATACATCTCATGGAGGGTCAGGCCGAGCTCGCCATTGGGGGTGAAGAACGTGCCACTATCCGCGCAATACAGTTCCAAGACGCTGTGGAACTGGGGAGCGATAATCTTCAAATCATGACGGGTGGCCCGAATGGCCACGAACAATTCCGAGTCTGCGAGATCAGAATTCTCAGCCAAAAATGTCAGTGAATTTAGTGCACCAGTTGTTGGTGCCGGACGCAGAGCTAGCCTACCCGGGTGCTCGGAAGTTCCATTTGGGGAAATCTCCTCCGTCTTGAAGGAAGCGATGATGGACGTACTCCGCAACGGCCGCCGTCTCCCATGCGGGCAGCTCAGTGATGGCCACCCATGCGGCGTAGGCCGTCACCGTTTTACAGGAGCTCTCCACCCCACCCTACCCAGGCGTGAGACCGTGAGACACCGCAAGTGACCCCGTTTTCGTCATGAGTTAGGGTCAAATCCAGTCATCACTCTGGGGCAAGAAAGATCGCAACTCGACAATCCGAAACCCTTGGCCATGCTGGACGAGATACTAGTGGACCGTCACATGCGGACACCTGTCTTCTCTGATCGCAGGGCGGAAGGATTAGTGCCAGCAATCACCGACAAGAAGCTGGTTTTGTAATCCGTGCCTGGCTTCGTCTGTCACCGCTTTGTCGGTCGCCTCACAGCGTTAGATGGCGCCCTCAGTGACTCTATTTATTTGACATCTGGCTTATCAGCAGAGAACACAGGCACCAGATCCAAGGAAGGAAATCGGGGAGGCGTCGTAAAGCCTGTGCCTCCGGCGAGACCGAAAGCCACACCCTTCGAAAGAGCTTCGTCAGAAAAGGTCGCTGCAAGAAAGAACCAAAGAATCAAGACAGAATCCGCCCTAAGGGTAAATCCGCCTATCAAGCAAAGACGGGCGAATTCACCTGTCAAAAGGTGAAATCCGCTTAGTCAGAGCGAGGTCTGCATGTATAAACGATACTCCCCTTTACCAGAGAAAAAGTCAAACTCGCCTATCAAAGACGAGTTCGCCTTCGCCCAATAAAGGTTAATTTCACCCGTGGAGACAGAGATCGTCCTCTAAGAATAAATGTAAAATCCACCTAAAAAGGGTTGACTTTGCCCCAAATCGGGGAGGCTGCCAAAGGATGGCGGAATTCAGGGATGACAAGCGATACTCATCCTCCCAACCCGACGTCTGTAACCTACGCAAGGTCATTAGACGAACCCCTTGACTTACCCAAGTGTGTCTCACGCACGCTGGCAGGCACACTGGCGGCGAGGTGGTCGGAATAGCGTCCAGGACCTTTTCCCTTCGCAACACACTTCTTAGATTTCGACTTCATTGGGGGATAGAGTCTCTCTCTTTAGAAAATTTTCAAGATCCCTGAGCACGGTAGATCTTGAAGGAAGAGAATAGCTTATTTAAAGGCGGAGTTGCTGACGTGGCCACGATCGCCCTTAAAGGGTGAAACACTGGCGGACGAGAAACGTGACCACGATCGGAATCAACGGCCCAGATTGCCCCCAATATTTTGGAGGAACCGTCAAGACGGGAAACGGGCCGGTCGAAAACCCGGAACCCGAGCCAAAATCGACGGTTGTATTCGATGGTTGGGTCTGAAAAGCATGGCCACGATTCAAACGAGACGCACGAAACTTACGTCAGATTGTCGAATCACAATGAACGCGACATGACGGAACCACGCCGCCTTAGCTGGAAAGCACGAAGCCCCACCGGCGGACGCGTGGCTCACTCACACTGAACCTAGTTTCGCCCATAGGAAAAGTCTCACCTACGAAAACTCTAATCAGATCCGCAAGTTGAACAAAATTTCACCTCCAAAACCTAACTTCGCCTGAACGGCACATTCACCTGTGGAGACAAATGACCTGTCCAAGGCCTTGAACCGCCAACGAGATGGCCTCGTTTTAACCCGCGCCTCAGAGGGCTGAGGGTTGGAGTAGAAATCTTAGCATCAGGTCTAAGAGAAACTACTCGACAACTCATCATACTGAGGGGAATAGTATGGCTAGTCCGATTCAAACGGTAATCGGTAAAGGCATATCAAACCCGTTGATAGCTGAGGGTTTGCTAAAAATCCTAAAAGAAACCAAATGCACTTGTTTCGCCAAGAACTTCTTTATTCAAAGTATTCCAGACCACACGCAAGCCGGTTTAGGTCTGAAAACTTTAAAGGGGGTCTTGTAGATGGTAAAAAATACCTCTGTGAGCTTGCAAGAGATTCGCCTACAAGGAGAAGTCGCCCATACAATTTGCCTAAGCCACGGGAATGCACCTTTTAACACAACTCGCCTGACCAAGTCTGAAGTCGAATTCGCTAGCAAACCTCAAGGCCGCCAGAATAGCTAGGTATTTGCTACCCCACGTGCTGAGGTGGGCTTTCCCACCTCTCTCGACCTAAAGGGATAAGGCACGGTACTCCAGGCCCATCGAGTGGCCGTTCACAGTACAAGTGATCGGGCAGGTGTCGAGTTAACCTGAACACTCATAAATGTAGCTCACCTCATCCGTCTGAGTCAAGAGCTGGATCCGCCGGCATTCGGCAAGCTGTCCAAACCCACTCGAGTGCTGGACACCTGCTTTCCCACCTCTCATGACCTGAGAAGAGAGAGAGCACAGTACTCTAGGCCCGTCCAGTGGCCACTCACAGTACGAGTGATCAGACAGACACCAAATAAACCTGCGCGTTCATAAATGCGACTTAGCTCAACGGTCCAAGTCAACAGCTGGATCCGCCGGCGCACAGTAGGCTGGCCAAATCCACTCGAGTAGTGGGCAGCCGCTGTCGCCGGCGCACAGTAGGCTGGCCAAATCCACTCGAGTAGTGGGCAGCCGCTGTCTCACATACGAGGAGGGTCCTTCCCATTCCTACGTGACACGACGTGAAGCACAACCCATCGAATGACCATTCGTAGTACAGATGGGCGGGAAAACATCTCTCAACAGTACATGGTCACATCCCATGATTCAAGGAGTGACCACGCCGTCTCTCCACCATTTAAGAACTTCTTCCAGCCACAAGTTCAGGGGTTCACGGGTTCATGGGTTCACAGGTTCAGAACTTCTTCCAGCCAAAGAAGAAGAGTTTCAGCTGTTTTCAGCCGTTTAGCGATTCGCTCATAATTGAATCAGCTAACTGAACCACTAGCTTTCGACTCCTAGTCGGGTCGACTGCAAGCTCTTTGCATAACCTTTGCACTGTAGCATCCCCTCTCAATTCCAGGCCCTGATCGCCACCGAACTCGGAGATCCGAACTCCATCAACCTGAGCTCCTACTGCATACTGAAGCTCTCCGGCAACCTCGGTCGAACCGTCCAAGGGAAGCAAACTCGACACGAGCATCGAGCGAAACATCCTGTAGCTACCGAAAGTCCCCACACTAAACAAAGAGGGCCTTCCCTCTGCTTCTGTTGTAATTTCGATTTATTAGTTTGTAATAAGCCTTCTTATTAATACAAACGAAAGTCCCTGTTTTCGGGAGATCAAAATTTACACCTACAAGAATCATAGCCTAAACAAGGTGCATAATGCATGTCAATAATATCTATATATATGCAAGCAAGATAACAATAAATCTCAAAACTAGATTAGCACAAAAAGATAACTTGGATCAGATAACAATAAATCTCAAAACTAGATTAGCACAAAAAGATAACTTGGATCTTTAACTCAAGATGATTAAACCTTAAATCAAAGAGCACCAATAGCACAAAAAGATAACTTGGATCTTTAACTCAAGATGATTAAACCTTAAATCAAAGAGCACCAAGCTCAGATACCAATAGAAAACACTCTAATGCCACTTGGAAAGAACCCTAGAGGGGGGTGAATATGGTTTATGCTAATCTTATTAGATATTAATGCCGATTAAAACTTATTAATAAAATATTCTAGCAAATTAGATATACTACAAGATATATGCAAGGATATAAAACTAAGGGTGATATAAACAAACAAGATAGTCGGAATATAAACAACGAGCAATTGACAAAGGTGATATAAAATGGACACAAAAGTAAGTGCGCCAATGCAAAGTCAAACAAGCGATATGATCACGGAGATCGGTCCCCACGATCTACGTCTCCGCTCCTCACCTCGAGGAGATCTCCAGTATTACAATCGGGTTTTCTACGCTCACCCGAATAACGTTTACACCTAACACTCGGTTTTTTAGCTCACCGAAAACTTTATAATCTCACACTCTTACAATCACACTCTACACCCTCTAAGTGTTGGTCTCTAGCCCGTGTCTCTCTCAAGTGTTAGGAATTACAACCTACCTCTAGGCATTACCATCTACCCCACTCCTCTTGGAATGACCCCGTCTCTCACCACACACTCCTCTCGGTGTACAAGTGTATTACAAAGTGTAACTTCACAATTACGCACACACACAATTGTTTGTTCTCTAATACAAGATGAGAACTAAATGTAAGATCACTCTCTAAGTTATACAATCCCCACAACCCAAATTATACTATGTATGAAAATACAATAAGCTCAATAGGTTGTGTGTGAACAAAGAGTATCAATAAATTAATTAAACTCAATATTGAAATCTAGCTTATGTAAATTAGAGTCAAAATAATAAATAGTTAGAATAGAGTTTAAGGAAACTTTTCTATGATGACAAGAGAGAGAGAGAGATGAGTTGAAGCACAAACATCAAAGGATGATCTCTTCTAGCTCTTGTGAAAAATTCTTTACAAACTTGAAACAAATATTAAACAAACTTTAAACGCCCTTTAAATTTGTTTAAAATCTTTCTGAATTTTTTTTAGAAGTTAGAGGGTATGAGATATATATAAGATCATAAGACAAAGCCTAAAAACCCAAAAAATGCTAGCAAAACGACAAAATAACGAAAACATGAAAATTTGGAAAAACTAACCGTTATGCCATCGGTCGACTAATTGGTCGACTAATCGGTCAACTAATAAGCTGACCGTTACAGGGAACTGGCAGCTTATCGGTCGACTGAAGAACACGATCAGTCGACTGATGACCTTATCAGTCGACTGGTCAGTCGACTAGAATAAAACAGAAACTTTTGCTTATTCTAGGTGATTTTTTCAGTCAGCTAAACACAGGTATCAGTCGACTGATAACACTTTATCAGCCTGTTTTGAATACTAAAACTAATTTTTAAACTCTTTTTAAAAATAGCAAATAAAAATCAAAAAAATATAAAACTTTGGGGAATGCTTGTTAACATGAAAAATAACATGGTTTTCAAATAGCACCTCCCAAATGAGAAATCTCTTTATTTTACAAAATAGTCCAAAACTTGAAAATGAACAATACTTGTTTATGACATTTTGACTAAACCATGTTTTGAAAATTTATAAAATGATTATATAGACTTAATAAGATAAGTATATGGTGATTGTTAAGTCTAAAAACTAAGAATACAATATTTTTACAAAAATGATGTTTTGCATAGTATATGAATTTTTCAATAAAACAAAACAATAAATATTGAAATATGTAATTTCATATTTATAAACATGAAAATCAAAAACCAAAACTTGTGTGTGTGTGTGTGTTTATATATATATATATATATATATCAATCACAGTAATATCCTCTAGTAGAACCAAATAGAAGTGCAGGTACAAACAGGTAAAATAAAAGGAATAAATGTAATAGACATGATATAGAAGAGATATCTCATAAATGAAAAGAATCATGTTTCAACTATAATACATTTGATATCTGAATAATGAAAATGTCTCAACATGAATCAACTAAAAATCATACTAAGGCACACTGCCTTTACAATATGAATATGAAACTCTAATGTCTGGATAAAACTTAAAACTATAGTGGAGTCACTACAAGTAAAAATACACGACGACGACTATGCCAGAACTCCGTCATCCTGCGGTTCTCCGAAACTCCGAACTACCTGAAAAGTAATTTAAAAAAAAAAGAATAACAACAAGAGCGTCAGAGTGCTACAGCAAGATTACCTCCATCCGTTCCTAGCGGAAGGGCTACTAGATGGAGTGAAAGCTCTATCTATTAAGCATAGTCTACCTAGATTCATTTTCCCCGTATCTAAGTAGGATTAACATTTAGAAACCTACAACACGAGACGTAGTACGTCGAGCGAAATAATCCAAACAAGGAAAACCCTCATGTATATACCATAAGTCTCAAATTGTAGATATCTAAACATTATTACCGAACTAAGAAAAGGCAATCTAATGAAACCAATAATTAGAAATCCATAACACGAGACTGGTAAGTCGAGCAAAATAATCCAAACAAGGAAACCCTCATATATATATATCATATGTCTCCAGTTGTGAATCTCTAATCATTGATCCCAACTAAGAAGTAAAGAAGACAGTAAAAGAAATAAGATATTAACACATCGTATTTATAATATCTTCCACTATCACTGGAGATATAGAATAAAATACCAACACATAATTTTGTATACTTTCAAAAGTAACATATCTCAGTCATATAGTTCAATGATAGGTTGTATTCATAATCGGCATCTGCCATACTTAGGCTATCAAGTAATTGTTTCAGTGCAACGGACTACCTTATAGGTATCCTGAACTATGTACACAGCTCATTAGTCTCATCGCGATCTCAGTGCGTAATATGAGTGCGGGACGAACTACCAAATAGGCATCCTAGAAATACGGCTCACGAGCCTCATCGCACCCTAGTGCGGGACGGTCGGCTAGATCAAGCCTCCTAAAATCCGACTCAATGGCCTGTACATGTGGAATATCGACACACTACCTCATGTAGTACTGAACTGAGCTCATCAACGATATCCACCTTATGTATCAACTGTGTATATCTGGTGTGTCGACGCACTATCCCATATAGTACTGAGCTGTGCTCATCAACGACATCCAACATGTATATAAACTATATCTAATTCAAATATGATCAAATAAAAATTTATCATAATCCCCTTGAGATTCATAAATGTATAACATAACATATTCATGACTATACGTGTAACATCAATCGACTCAAAACTCCGCGAACGCACCTCAAAACGGCACAACACAGCTCCACAAAACGAGCAGGAAAAACAGACGGAATATCTGTTAGTAAAACAAGCATATCCTTCCCTAGGAAAACTATTTTTACAAATGGTTTTCTATTTTGAAAACTAGATTCATACATCTTTCAAATGATAAAAGTTTATTTCAGTTTGGAGTTCATTTGTTATCCCAAATCTCCAGTTAAACATTATATATGTGCAACCATTTTTCTTCAGGACATGTTATTAGTAAACATAACCTATCTTTCTCTATATAAAGTCTTTTTAAGAATGGTTTTATGTTTTAGAAACTAGATACATATAGATTTTATTTAAAACTAGTTTGGTTAAATTTGGAATTTGTTTGCTATCTTAAACTCTCAATTAAAATTATACAATTGTTGTAGTTTTCTGCAGAAAAACATATATATAGTACATCACTTAAATTTCTCATATATGAATAAAATTATATATAGTACATCACTTAAATTTCTCATATATGAATAAAATTATGAAAAACCCTAATGATCATGATCATGATACAAATTTCTCATATATGAATAAAATTATGAAAAACCCTAATGATCATGATCATGATACTATCATAAACATAAAAAAAAGATTATTCATCTAGCATTTGTTTTAAGTTTTACTATCAGAAATCTGACTTTTAACACCTCAGGTTAAGATTAAAGCATGAAAACACATATTCAACATCATATTAATCATCTATACTAGTTATTTAACTATGGGGATGGGTTTGGATGAAGATAATCTTACCTCAAATATTGTTCTAAGTCTCTGAGATAAATAGAAAGTAATTAGAAGTACAAACAACCCATTTTCTCCTTGCTACACGTCGATGATCTCGCCCTTGTGTCGATATTTGCTTCACAAAGCTCTCAAAATTCTCAATTTTAGGGTTAGGGCTTTAGAGAGAGGAATAGGGACTGCTAGGGTTTGAAACTCTAATGTAAGGGTGATAATTTTCTTGAAAACATAAGTATATATTTATGCAATCCTGAAATAAACCCGTTTGACCCGAACCAGGAAACCTAGTCTCACTAGGAAAACAACATTCGGTATTTTGGCAATAACTTTTGCGTCCGACCTTGGAATAAGGTGATATAAGATTTGTTAGAAAGCGCTTGAAGATACCTACAACTTTAGTATTTAAGTTTTCCAAGATTCTAACTATTTTAGTATGTAAAATGTATATACTTTTAACTGGTCGTTTTTTCCAGATTCAGGCCCGTGCACGTGTGCATGATATCACTTCTATATTCACATATATATATTGAATTGATCTCAAATCAATTCTTAGCATACTAAAATATGTGTGTGTGTGTATATATGATTGAGCTTAAAGTACCAACACACAAAGTATTAACTCCTAAACTAAATTACCAAGCAATGATCTTCATGAAACTTTATCTTGGTAAGATGGACGAAGCTAGAACTTGGATCTTCAACTAAAATTACAAGGCTTCAATCCACTATTCCATCAACCTCTATTGGATATGATCGTTAAAGCTCAATTCCATCCATCCTCTAACATATTGTTTGTCTACAATAAATAGAAAACACAACCACTAAAATAACAACATTAGTAGTAAATTGTTTGTTAAACATCATCAAAGCAAAAAGGCTAACAGCGGCTGG